>NC_054536.1:522500-753968 GCF_017654505.1 Polyodon spathula | reverse complement strand
ATCAGTCTGTTATGAGCAGTGCGGTTCAGAATCAGTCTGTTATGAGCAGTGCGGTTCAGAATCAGTCTGTTATGAGCAGTGCGGTTCAGAATCAGTCTGTTATGAGCAGTGCGGTTCAGAATCAGTCTGTTATGAGCAGTGGAGTTCAGAATCAGTCTGTTATGAGCAATGCAGTTCAGAATCAGTCTGTTATGAGCAGTGCAGTTCAGAAGCAGTCTGTTATGAGCAATGCAGTTCAGAATCAGTCTGTTATTAGTTCAGAATCAGTCTGTTATGAGAATGCAGTTCAGAATCAGTCTGTTATGAGAAATGCAGTTCAGAACCAGTCTGTTATGAGCAATGCAGTTCAGAATCAGTCTGTTATGAGAATGCAGTTCAGAATCAGTCTGTTATGAGAAATGCAGTTCAGAATCAGTCTGTTATGAGCAGTGCAGAATCAGTCTGTTATGAGCAGTGCAGTTTAGAATCAGTCTGTTATGAGCAGTGCAGTTCAGTTCAGAATCAGTCTGTTATGAGCAGTGCAGTTCAGAATCAGTCTGTTATGAGAATGCAGTTCAGAATCAGTCTGTTATGAGCAATGCAGTTCAGAATCAGTCTGTTTATGAGAATCAGTCTGTTGCAATGCAGTTCAGAATCAGTCTGTTATGAACAATGCAGTTCAGAATCAGTCTGTTATGAACAATGCAGTTCAGAATCAGTCTGTTATGAACAATGCAGTTCAGAATCAGTCTGTTATGAACAATGCAGTTCAGAATCAGTCTGTTATGAGAAATTCAGTTCTGTTATGAGAATCAGTCTGTTATGAGCAGTGCAGTTCAGAATCAGTCTGTTATGAGCAATGCAGTTCAGAATCAGTCTGTTATGAGCAATGCAGTTCAGAATCAGTCTGTTATGAGAATGCAGTTCAGAATCAGTCTGTTATGAGAATGCAGTTCAGAATCAGTCTGTTATGAATCAATGCAGTTCAGAATCAGTCTGTTATGAATCAGTCTGTTATGCAGTTCAGAATCAGTCTGTTATGAGCAGTGCAGTTCAGAATCAGTCTGTTATGAGCAGTGCAGTTCAGAATCAGTCTGTTTATGAGAATCAGTCTGTTATGCAGTTCAGAATCAATGAGTCTGTTATGAGAGTGCAGTTCAGAATCAGTCTGTTATGAGCAGTGCAGTTCAGAATCAGTCTGTTATGAGAAGTGCAGTTCAGAATCAGTCTGTTATGAGCAGTGCAGTTCAGAATCAGTCTGTTATGAGAGTGCAGTTCAGAATCAGTCTGTTATGAGCAGTGCAGTTCAGAATCAGTCTGCAGTTCAGAATCAGTCTTGCAGTTCAGAATCAGTCTGTTATGAACAATGCAGTGCAGTTCAGAATCAGTCTGTTATGAACAATGCAGTTCAGAATCAGTCTGTTATGAACGAATGCAGTTCAGAATCAGTCTGTTATGAACAATGCAGTTCAGAATCAGTCTGTTATGAACAATGCAGTTCAGAATCAGTCTGTTATGAGAATGCAGTTCAGAATCAGTCTGTTATGAGAAATGCAGTTCAGAATCAGTTATGAGAAATGCAGTTCAGAATCAGTCTGTTATGAGTCACAATGCAGTTCAGAATCAGTCTGTTATGAGACAATGCAGTTCAGAATCAGTCTGTTATGAGCAGTGCAGTTCAGAATCAGTCTGTTATGAGCAATGCAGTTCAGAATCAGTCTGTTATGAGAAATGCAGTTCAGAATCAGTCTGTTATGAGCAATGCAGTTCAGAATCAGTCTGTTATGAGCAGTGCAGTTCAGAATCAGTCTGTTTATGAGCAGTCAGCAGTCTGTTATGAGAGTGCAGTTCAGAATCAGTCTGTTATGAGCAGTGCAGTTCAGAATCAGTCTGTTATGAGAGTGCAGTTCAGAATCAGTCTGTTATGAGCAGTTGCAGTTATTGCAGTTCAGAATCAGTCTGTTATGAGAGTGCAGTTCAGAATCAGTCTGTTATGAGAGTGCAGTTCAGAATCAGTCTTTTATGAGAGTGCAGTTCAGAATCAGTCTGTTATGAGAGTGCAGTTCAGAATCAGTCTTTTATGAGCAGTGCAGGTTTCAGAATCAGTCTGTTATGAGCAGTGCAGTTCAGAATCAGTCTGTTATGAGAGTGCAGTTCAGAATCAGTCTGTTATGAACAGTGCAGTTCAGAATCAGTCTGTTATGAGCAATGCAGTTCAGAATCAGTCTGTTATGAAGATGCAGTTCAGAATCAGTCTGTTATGAGTGCGGTTCAGAATCAGTCTGTTATGAGCAGTGCAGTTCAGAATCAGTCTGTTATGAGCAGTGCAGTTCAGAATCAGTCTGTTATGAACAATGCAGTTCAGAATCAGTCTGTTATGAGCACAATGCAGTTCAGAATCAGTCTGTTATGAGCAGTGCAGTTCAGAATCAGTCTGTTATGAGCAGTGCGGTTCAGAATCAGTCTGTTATGAGCAGTGCAGTTCAGAATCAGTCTGTTATGAGCAATGCAGTTCAGAATCAGTCTGTTATGAGCACAATGCAGTTCAGAATCAGTCTGTTATGAGCAATGCAGTTCAGAACCAGTCTGTTATGAGCAATGCAGTTCAGAACCAGTCTGTTATGAGAATGCAGTTCAGAATCAGTCTGTTATGAGAATGCAGTTCAGAATCAGTCTGTTATGAGCAATGCAGTTCAGAATCAGTCTGTTATGAGCAGTGCAGTTCAGAATCAGTCTGTTATGAGAATGCAGTTCAGAATCAGTCTGTTATGAGAATGCAGTTCAGAATCAGTCTGTTATGAGCAATGCAGTTCAGAATCAGTCTGTTATGAGAATGCAGTTCAGAATCAGTCTGTTATGAGAGTGCAGTTCAGAATCAGTCTGTTATGAGCAGTGCAGTTCAGAATCAGTCTGATGCAGTTCAGAATCAGTCTTTTATGAGAGTGCAGTTCAGAATCAGTCTGTTATGAGAGTGCAGTTCAGAATCAGTCTGTTATGAGAGTGCAGTTCAGAATCAGTCTGTTATGAGCAGTGCAGTTCAGAATCAGTCTGTTATGAGAGTGCAGTTCAGAATCAGTCTGTTATGAGCAATGCAGTTCAGAATCAGTCTGTTATGAACAATGCAGTTCAGAATCAGTCTGTTATGAGCAGTGCAGTTCAGAATCAGTCTGTTATGAGCAATGCAGTTCAGAATCAGTCTGTTATGAGCAATGCAGTTCAGAATCAGTCTGTTATGAGAATGCAGTTCAGAATCAGTCTGTTATGAGCAGTGCAGTTCAGAATCAGTCTGTTATGAGAATGCAGTTCAGAATCAGTCTGTTATGAGAATGCAGTTCAGAATCAGTCTGTTATGAGAATGCAGTTCAGAATCAGTCTGTTATGAGAATGCAGTTCAGAATCAGTCTGTTATGAGAGTGCAGTTCAGAATCAGTCTGTTATGAGCAGTGCAGTTCAGAATCAGTCTGTTATGAGCAGTGCAGTTCAGAATCAGTCTGTTATAGTGCAGTTCAGAATCAGTCTGTTATGAGAGTGCAGTTCAGAATCAGTCTGTTATGAGCAGTGCAGTTCAGAATCAGTCTGTTATGAGCAGTGCAGTTCAGAATCAGTCTGTTATGAGCAGTGCAGTTCAGAATCAGTCTTTTATGAGCAGTGCAGTTTAGAATCAGTCTGTTATGAGCAGTGCAGGTCAGAATCAGTCTGTTATGAGCAGTGCAGTTCAGAATCAGTCTGTTATGAGCAATGCAGTTCAGAATCAGTCTGTTATGAGAGTGCAGTTCAGAATCAGTCTGTTATGAGCAGTGCAGTTCAGAATCAGTCTGTTATGAGCAGTGCAGTTCAGAATCAGTCTGTTATGAGAATGCAGTTCAGAATCAGTCTGTTATGAGAGTGCAGTTCAGAATCAGTCTGTTATGAGCAGTGCAGTTCAGAATCAGTCTGTTATGAGCAGTGCAGTTCAGAATCAGTCTGTTATGAGCAGTGCAGTTCAGAATCAGTCTGTTATGAGCAG
Organism: Polyodon spathula; assembly: GCF_017654505.1. NCBI lineage: Eukaryota > Metazoa > Chordata > Actinopteri > Acipenseriformes > Polyodontidae > Polyodon > Polyodon spathula. Next base: position 749,983 of record NC_054536.1, on the reverse strand, counting down.
TGCAGTTCAGAATCAGTCTGTTATGAGAGTGCAGTTCAGAATCAGTCTGTTATGAGCAGTGCAGTTCAGAATCAGTCTGTTATGAGCAATGCAGTTCAGAATCAGTCTGTTATGAGAATGCAGTTCAGAATCAGTCTGTTATGAGAATGCAGTTCAGAATCAGTCTGTTATGAGCAATGCAGTTCAGAATCAGTCTGTTATGAGAATGCAGTTCAGAATCAGTCTGTTATGAGCAGTGCAGTTCAGAATCAGTCTGTTATGAGCAGTGCAGTTCAGAATCAGTCTGTTATGAGCAGTGCAGTTCAGAATCAGTCTGTTATGAGCAGTGCAGTTCAGAATCAGTCTGTTATGAGAATGCAGTTCAGAATCAGTCTGTTATGAGCAGTGCAGTTCAGAATCAGTCTGTTATGAGAGTGCAGTTCAGAATCAGTCTGTTATGAGCAGTGCAGTTCAGAATCAGTCTGTTATGAGAGTGCAGTTCAGAATCAGTCTGTTATGAGCAGTGCAGTTCAGAATCAGTCTGTTATGAGAGTGCAGTTCAGAATCAGTCTGTTATGAGAGTGCAGTTCAGAATCAGTCTGTTATGAGAATGCAGTTCAGAATCAGTCTGTTATGAGAGTGCAGTTCAGAATCAGTCTGTTATGAGCAGTGCAGTTCAGAATCAGTCTGTTATGAGCAGTGCAGTTCAGAATCAGTCTGTTATGAGAGTGCAGTTCAGAATCAGTCTGTTATGAGCAGTGCAGTTCAGAATCAGTCTGTTATGAGAGTGCAGTTCAGTTCAGAATCAGTCTGTTATGAGCAGAATGCAGTTCAGAACCAGTCTGTTATGAGAATGCAGTTCAGAATCAGTCTGTTATGAGAATGCAGTTCAGAATCAGTCTGTTATGAGAGTGCAGTTCAGAATCAGTCTGTTATGAGAATGCAGTTCAGAATCAGTCTGTTATGAGAGTGCAGTTCAGAATCAGTCTGTTATGAGCAGTGCAGTTCAGAATCAGTCTGTTATTGCAGTTCAGAATCAGTCTGTTATGAGAGTGCAGTTCAGAATCAGTCTGTTATGAGCAGTGCAGTTCAGAATCAGTCTGTTATGAGCAGTGCAGTTCAGAATCAGTTTGTTATGAGAATGCAGTTCAGAATCAGTCTGTTATGAGCAGTGCAGTTCAGAATCAGTCTGTTATGAGCAGTGCAGTTCAGAATCAGTCTGTTATGAGCAGTGCAGTTCAGAATCAGTCTGTTATGAGAATGCAGTTCAGAATCAGTCTGTTTATGAGAATCAGTCTGTTATGCAGTTCAGAATCAGTCTGTTATGAGTCAGTGCAGTTCAGAATCAGTCTGTTATGAGCAATGCAGTTCAGAATCAGTCTGTTATGAGAATGCAGTTAAGAATCAGTCTGTTATGAGAGTGCAGTTCAGAATCAGTCTGTTATGAGCAGTGCAGTTCAGAATCAGTCTGTTATGAGAGTGCAGTTCAGAATCAGTCTGTTATGAGAGTGCAGTTCAGAATCAGTCTGTTATTGCAGTTCAGAATCAGTCTGTTATGAGAATGCAGTTCAGAATCAGTCTGTTATGAGCAGTGCAGTTCAGAACCAGTCTGCTATGAGAATGCAGTTCAGAATCAGTCTGTTATGAGAGTGCAGTTCAGAATCAGTCTGTTATGAGCAGTGCAGTTCAGAATCAGTCTGTTATGAGCAGTGCAGTTCAGAATCAGTCTGTTATGAGAGTGCAGTTCAGAATCAGTCTGTTATGAGCAGTGCAGTTCAGAATCAGTCTGTTATGAGAATGCAGTTCAGAATCAGTCTGTTATGAGAGTGCAGTTCAGAATCAGTCTGTTATGAGAGTGCAGTTCAGAATCAGTCTGTTATGAGAATGCAGTTCAGAATCAGTCTGTTATGAGAGTGCAGTTCAGAATCAGTCTGTTATGAGCAGTGCAGTTCAGAATCAGTCTGTTATGAGCAGTGCAGTTCAGAATCAGTCTGTTATGAGAGTGCAGTTCAGAATCAGTCTGTTATGAGCAGTGCAGTTCAGAATCAGTCTGTTATGAGAGTGCAGTTCAGAATCAGTCTGTTATGAGAGTGCAGTTCAGAATCAGTCTGTTATGAGCAGTGCAGTTCAGAATCAGTCTGTTATATGCAGTTCAGAATCAGTCTGTTATGAGAGTGCAGTTCAGAATCAGTCTGTTATATGCAGTTCAGAATCAGTCTGTTATGAGAGTGCAGTTCAGAATCAGTCTGTTATGAGCAGTGCAGTTCAGAATCAGTCTGTTATGAGAATGCAGTTCAGAATCAGTCTGTTATGAGAGTGCAGTTCAGAATCAGTCTGTTATGAGCAGTGCAGTTCAGAATCAGTCTGTTATGAGCAGTGCAGTTCAGAATCAGTCTGTTATGAGCAGTGCAGTTCAGAATCAGTCTGTTATGAGCAGTGCAGTTCAGAATCAGTCTGTTATGAGCAGTGCAGTTCAGAATCAGTCTGTTATGAGCAGTGCAGTTCAGAATCAGTCTGTTATGAGCAGTGCAGTTCAGAATCAGTCTGTTATGAGCAGTGCAGTTCAGAATCAGTCTGTTATGAGCAGTGCAGTTCAGAATCAGTCTGTTATGAGCAGTGCAGTTCAGAATCAGTCTGTTATGAGAAGTGCAGTTCAGAATCAGTCTGTTATGAGCAGTGCAGTTCAGAATCAGTCTGTTATGAGCAGTGCAGTTCAGAATCAGTCTGTTATGAGCAGTGCAGTTCAGAATCAGTCTGTTATGAGCAGTGCAGTTCAGAATCAGTCTGTTATGAGCAGTGCAGTTCAGAATCAGTCTGTTATGAGAATGCAGTTCAGAATCAGTCTGTTATGAGAGTGCAGTTCAGAATCAGTCTGTTATGAGCAGTGCAGTTCAGAATCAGTCTGTTATGAGCAGTGCAGTTCAGAATCAGTCTGTTATGAGCAGTGCAGTTCAGAATCAGTCTGTTATGAGCAGTGCAGTTCAGAATCAGTCTGTTATGAGAGTGCAGTTCAGAATCAGTCTGTTATGAGAGTGCAGTTCAGAATCAGTCTGTTATGAGAGTGCAGTTCAGAATCAGTCTGTTATGAGAATGCAGTTCAGAATCAGTCTGTTATGAGAATGCAGTTCAGAATCAGTCTGTTATGAGAGTGCAGTTCAGAATCAGTCTGTTATGAGAATGCAGTTCAGAATCAGTCTGTTATGAGAGTGCAGTTCAGAATCAGTCTGTTATGAGCAGTGCAGTTCAGAATCAGTCTGTTATGAGCAGTGCAGTTCAGAATCAGTCTGTTATGAGAGTGCAGTTCAGAATCAGTCTGTTATGAGCAGTGCAGTTCAGAATCAGTCTGTTATGAGCAGTGCAGTTCAGAATCAGTCTGTTATGAGCAGTGCAGTTCAGAATCAGTCTGTTATGAGAGTGCAGTTCAGAATCAGTCTGTTATGAGAGTGCAGTTCAGAATCAGTCTGTTATGAGAGTGCAGTTCAGAATCAGTCTGTTATGAGAGTGCAGTTCAGAATCAGTCTGTTATGAGCAGTGCAGTACAGAATCAGTCTGTTATGAGCAGTGCAGTTCAGAATCAGTCTGTTATGAGCAGTGCAGTTCAGAATCAGTCTGTTATGAGCAGTGCAGTTCAGAATCAGTCTGTTATGAGAGTGCAGTTCAGAATCAGTCTGTTATGAGAAGTGCAGTTCAGAATCAGTCTGTTATGAGCAGTGCAGTTCAGAATCAGTCTGTTATGAGCAATGCAGTTCAGAATCAGTCTGTTATGAACAATGCAGTTCAGAATCAGTCTGTTATGAGAATGCAGTTCAGAATCAGTCTTTTATGAGCAGTGCAGTTCAGAATCAGTCTGTTATGAGCAGTGCAGTTCAGAATCAGTCTGTTATGAGAGTGCAGTTCAGAATCAGTCTGTTATGAGAGTGCAGTTCAGAATCAGTCTGTTATGAGAGTGCAGTTCAGAATCAGTCTGTTATGAGCAGTGCAGTTCAGAATCAGTCTGTTATGAGAGTGCAGTTCAGAATCAGTCTGTTATGAGAGTGCAGTTCAGAATCAGTCTGTTATGAGAGTGCAGTTCAGAATCAGTCTGTTATGAGCAGTGCAGTTCAGAATCAGTCTGTTATGAGCAGTGCAGTTCAGAATCAGTCTGTTATGAGAGTGCAGTTCAGAATCAGTCTGTTATGAGAGTGCAGTTCATAATCAGTCTGAAATGAGCTGTGCAGTTCAGAATCAGTCTGTTATGAACAATGCAGTTCAGAATCAGTCTGTTATGAGCAATGCAGTTCAGAATCAGTCTGTTATGAGCAGTGCAGTTCAGAATCAGTCTGTTATGAGCAGTGCAGGCCAGAATCAGTCTGTTATGAGCAGTGCAGTTCAGAATCAGTCTGTTATGAGCAGTGCAGGCCAGAATCAGTCTGTTATGAGCAGTGCAGTTCAGAATCAGTCTGTTATGAGCAATGCAGTTCAGAATCAGTCTGTTATGAGCAGAATGCAGTTCAGAATCAGTCTGTTATGAGAGTGCAGTTCAGAATCAGTCTGTTATGAGCAGTGCAGTTCAGAATCAGTCTGTTATGAGAATGCAGTTCAGAATCAGTCTGTTATGAGCAGTGCAGTTCAGAATCAGTCTGTTATGAGCAGTGCAGTTCAGAATCAGTCTGTTATGAGAGTGCAGTTCAGAATCAGTCTGTTATGAGCAGTGTAGTTCAGAATCAGTCTGTTATGAGAGTGCAGTTCAGAATCAGTCTGTTATGAGAGTGCAGTTCAGAATCAGTCTGTTATGAGAGTGCAGTTCAGAATCAGTCTGTTATGAGCAGTGCAGTTCAGAATCAGTCTGTTATGAGCAATGCAGTTCAGAATCAGTCTGTTATGAGAATGCAGTTCAGAATCAGTCTGTTATGAGAATGCAGTTCAGAATCAGTCTGTTATGAGCAGTGCAGTTCAGAATCAGTCTGTTATGAGCAGTGCAGTTCAGAATCAGTCTGTTATGAGAAATGCAGTTCAGAATCAGTCTTTTATGAGCAGTGCAGGCTAGAATCAGTCTGATATGAGCAGTGCAGGCCAGAATCAGTCTGTTATGAGCAGTGCAGGCCAGAATCAGTCTGTTATGAGCAGTGCAGTTCAGAATCAGTCTGTTATGAGCAGTGCAGTTCAGAATCAGTCTGTTATGAGCAGTGCAGTTCAGAATCAGTCTGTTATGAGAGTGCAGTTCAGAATCAGTCTGTTATGAGCAGTGCAGTTCAGAATCAGTCTGTTATGAGAGTGCAGTTCAGAATCAGTCTGTTATGAGCAGTGCAGTTCAGAATCAGTCTGTTATGAGCAGTGCAGTTCAGAATCAGTCTGTTATGAGCAGTGCAGTTCAGAATCAGTCTGTTATGAGCAGTGCAGTTCAGAATCAGTCTGTTATGAGCAATGCAGTTCAGAATCAGTCTGTTATGAGCAGTGCAGTTCAGAATCAGTCTGTTATGAGAATGCAGTTCAGAATCAGTCTGTTATGAGCAGTGCAGTTCAGAATCAGTCTGTTATGAGCAGTGCAGTTCAGAATCAGTCTGTTATGAGAGTGCAGTTCAGAATCAGTCTGTTATGAGCAATGCAGTTCAGAATCAGTCTGTTATTGCAGTTCAGAATCAGTCAGTGCAGTTCAGAATCAGTCTGTTATGAGCAATGCAGTTCAGAATCAGTCTGTTATGAGCAGTGCAGTTCAGAATCAGTCTGTTATGAGAGTGCAGTTCAGAATCAGTCTGTTATGAGCAGTGCAGTTCAGAATCAGTCTGTTATGAGAGTGCAGTTCAGAATCAGTCTGTTATGAGCAATGCAGTTCAGAATCAGTCTGTTATGAGAATGCAGTTCAGAACCAGTCTGTTATGAGCAATGCAGTTCAGAACCAGTCTGTTATGAGAATGCAGTTCAGAATCAGTCTGTTATGAGAATGCAGTTCAGAATCAGTCTGTTATGAGAGTGCAGTTCAGAATCAGTCTGTTATGAGCAGTGCAGTTCAGAATCAGTCTGTTATGAGCAGTGCAGTTCAGAATCAGTCTGTTATGAGAGTGCAGTTCAGAATCAGTCTGTTATGAGCAGTGCAGTTCAGAATCAGTCTGTTATGAGCAGTGCAGTTCAGAATCAGTCTGTTATGAGAGTGCAGTTCAGAATCAGTCTGTTATGAGAGTGCAGTTCAGAATCAGTCTGTTATGAGCAGTGCAGTTCAGAATCAGTCTGTTATGAGCAGTGCAGTTCAGAATCAGTCTGTTATGAGCAGTGCAGTTCAGAATCAGTCTGTTATGAGAATGCAGTTCAGAATCAGTCTGTTATGAGCAGTGCAGTTCAGAATCAGTCTGTTATGAGAGTGCAGTTCAGAATCAGTCTGTTATGAGAATGCAGTTCAGAATCAGTCTTTTATGAGAGTGCAGTTCAGAATCAGTCTTTTATGAGAGTGCAGTTCAGAATCAGTCTGTTATGAGAATGCAGTTCAGAATCAGTCTGTTATGAGCAATGCAGTTCAGAATCAGTCTGTTATGAAGAATGCAGTTCAGAATCAGTCTGTTATGAGAATGCAGTTCAGAATCAGTCTGTTATGAGCAGTGCAGTTCAGAATCAGTCTGTTATGAGCAGTGCAGTTCAGAATCAGTCTGTTATGAGCAGTGCAGTTCAGAATCAGTCTGTTATGAGCAGTGCAGTTCAGAATCAGTCTGTTATGAGCAGTGCAGTTCAGAATCAGTCTGTTATGAGCAGTGCAGTTCAGAATCAGTCTGTTATGAGAATGCAGTTCAGAATCAGTCTGTTATGAGAGTGCAGTTCAGAATCAGTCTGTTATGAGCAGTGCAGTTCAGAATCAGTCTGTTATGAGCAGTGCAGTTCAGAATCAGTCTGTTATGAGAGTGCAGTTCAGAATCAGTCTGTTATGACAGTGCAGTTCAGAATCAGTCTGTTATGAGAGTGCAGTTCAGAATCAGTCTGTTATGAGCAGTGCAGTTCAGAATCAGTCTGTTATGAGAGTGCAGTTCAGAATCAGTCTGTTATGAGAGTGCAGTTCAGAATCAGTCTGTTATGAGCAGTGCAGTTCAGAATCAGTCTGTTATGAGAATGCAGTTCAGAATCAGTCTGTTATGAGCAGTGCAGTTCAGAATCAGTCTGTTATGAGCAATGCAGTTCAGAATCAGTCTGTTATGAGGTGCAGTTCAGAATCAGTCTGTTATGAAATGCAGTTCAGAATCAGTCAGTTATGAGAATGCAGTTCAGAATCAGTCTGTTATGAGCAGTGCAGTTCAGAATCAGTCTGTTATGAGAGTGCAGTTAAAGAATCAGTCTGTTATGAGCAATGCAGTTCAGAATCAGTCTGTTATGAAAATGCAGTTCAGAATCAGTCTGTTATGAGCAGTGCAGTTCAGAATCAGTCTGTTATGAGCAACTGCAGAATCAGTCTGTTATGAGAATGCAGTTCAGAATCAGTCTGTTATGCTGCAGTTAGAATCAGCTGTTATGAGAATGCAGTTCAGAATAGTCTGTTATGAACCTGCAGTTCAGAATCAGTCTGTTATGAGCTGCAGTTAGAATCAGTCTGTTATGAACAGTGCAGTTCAGAATCAGTCTGTTATGAGCAGTGCAGTTCAGAATCAGTCTGTGGGAGCCCTGCCCTGAATCAGTCTGTTATGGAATGCATTCATGATCAGTCAAGTTAGTGCAGTTAAAAGAAGGAGTCTGTTAATTACTTAGTACAGTTGTTAATGTCAAAAAAATCTGTTCTTTAGAAGCACTTTATTAACATTCAGAACCTGCTGTTATGGCTTTCAACAGAATCAGCTGTTTGAGAATTATCAATCTGTTATGAGCAGTGCAGTAAAAAGAATCAGTCTATATGAGCACTTAGTGCAGTTCAGCTGTTATGAGCAACACCTGAATCATTCTGTTATGAAGTAGCATCAGAATCAGAATGTTATGAGTGAGTTCAGAATGAGTCTGTTACCTGTTAAATGCAGTTCAGAATCAGTGTGCATCCAGAAAAGCTGCTGTTATGAGACATGCAGTTAAAGAATGATTTTTAAAATCTGTACAGTAGTGACAATCTATAGAACAACATAAATCAGTCATTAGGATGTGCCATCAGAATCAGTCATGATGGTGAAGACAAAAGAAGCTAAGTGCCTTTGAACCTGGGTTTCAATCAGTCTGTATGAAGGTGCCAGAATCGCGAATGACACAGTTGAATCAGAGTGTGTCACTGGGGCACTCCTGCTTTGAAGGCTAACTGGCTGTCGCGTTGGCTGAGTTTGTTCAGCACTCAAGCAGTCTTCCCGTGTGTATCAAGCACTGGAGTCAACATGGGCCAGCATCCCTGTGGAACGCTTTCGACACATTGTACAGTCCATGCCCCGACAAATTGAGGCTGTTCTAAGGGCAAAAGGGGGTGCAACTCAATATTAGGAAGGTGTTCCTAATGCTTTGTACACTCAGTATATATATAGCTCAGCATTATTGATCCTTTCTACTTGAAGTGTTTTTTTCACATTCAAATGAATTTCACACAGAATAAAATAAGGTATACTATACAATATAAATGCAATTCTCTGACAGTTATTAATACAAAAAGTATATTCTCTATTCCCATAACCCAACCCCCACCCCCTTACCTTAAAGCCAGCCTCCACATGCAGCGTGACAGGTTCAGGGTGGTGCTCGATGTGACACAGCAGGCTCAAAGTGCTGCTGCCAGGCTTTCCTCCCGTCAACGCCAGCTCCAAATCACAGCACTCGTTGGGCTCTGGAATGTGAGTGGTTTTAGCAAAGCGTCTTGTGTATTACACATAAAATGAGATGGGAATGTGGCTCTATGGCTCTATGCAGTGAGTGGGAAATGTGCCTCTATGCAGTGAGATGGAAATGTGCCTCTCTGCAGTGAGATGGAAATGTGCCTCTCTGCAGTGAGGTGGAAATGTGCCTCTCTGCAGTGAGGTGGAAATGTGCCTCTCTGCAGTGAGGTGGAAATGTGCCTCTCTGCAGTGAGGTGGAAATGTGCCTCTATGCAGTGAGATGGAAATGTGCCTCTATGCAGTGAGATGGAAATGTGCCTCTCTGCAGTGAGGTGGAAATGTGCCTCTATGCAGTGAGGTGGAAATGTGCCTCTATGCAGTGAGGTGGAAATGTGCCTCTCTGCAGTGAGGTGGAAATGTGCCTCTCTGCAGTGAGGTGGAAATGTGCCTCTCTGCAGTGAGGTGGAAATGTGCCTCTCTGAAGTGAGGTGGAAACGTGCCTCTATGCAATGAGGTGGAAATGTGCCTCTCTGCAGTGAGGTGGAAATGTGCCTCTATGCAGTGAGGTGGAAATGTGCCTCTATGCAGTGAGGTGGAAATGTGCCTCTATGCAGTGAGGTGGAAATGTGCCTCTATGCAGTGAGATGGAAATGTGCCTCTATGCAGTGAGATGGAAATGTGCCTCTATGCAGTGAGATGGAAATGTGCCTCTATGCAGTGAGGTGGAAATGTGCCTCTATGCAGTGAGGTGGAAATGTGCCTCTATGCAGTGAGGTGGAAATGTGCCTCTCTGCAGTGAGGTGGAAATGTGCCTCTCTGCAGTGAGATGGAAATGTGCCTCTCTGCAGTGAGGTGGAAATGTGCCTCTATGCAGTGAGGTGGAAATGTGCCTCTATGCAGTGAGGTGGAAATGTGCCTCTCTGCAGTGAGGTGGAAATGTGCCTCTATGCAGTGAGATGGAAATGTGCCTCTCTGCAGTGAGGTGGAAATGTGCCTCTCTGCAGTGAGATGGAAATGTGCCTCTATGCAGTGAGGTGGAAATGTGCCTCTATGCAGTGAGGTGGAAATGTGCCTCTCTGCAGTGAGGTGGAAATGTGCCTCTATGCAGTGAGGTGGAAATGTGCCTCTATGCAGTGAGGTGGAAATGTCTCTATGCAGTGAGGTGGCCTCTGTGCAGTGAGTGGTTTTGGAAATGTGCCTCTATGCAGTGAGGTGGAAATGTGCCTCTCTGCAGTGAGGTGGAAATGTGCCTCTATGCAGTGAGGTGGAAATGTGCCTCTATGCAGTGAGTTGGAAATGTGCCTCTATGCAGTGAGGTGGAAATGTGCCTCTCTGCAGTGAGGTGGAAATGTGCCTCTCTGCAGTGAGGTGGAAATGTGCCTCTCTGCAGTGAGGTGGAAATGTGCCTCTCTGCAGTGAGGTGGAAATGTGCCTCTCTGCAGTGAGGTGGAAATGTGCCTCTCTGCAGTGAGGTGGAAATGTGCCTCTATGCAGTGAGATGGAAATGTGCCTCTATGCAGTGAGGTGGAAATGTGCCTCTATGCAGTGAGGTGGAAATGTGCCTCTATGCAGTGAGGTGGAAATGTGCCTCTCTGCAGTGAGGTGGAAATGTGCCTCTATGCAGTGAGGTGGAAATGTGCCTCTATGCAGTGAGGTGGAAATGTGCCTCTATGCAGTGAGGTGGAAATGTGCCTCTCTGCAGTGAGGTGGAAATGTGCCTCTCTGCAGTGAGGTGGAAATGTGCCTCTATGCAGTGAGGTGGAAATGTGCCTCTATGCAGTGAGGTGGAAATGTGCCTCTATGCAGTGAGGTGGAAATGTGCCTCTCTGCAGTGAGGTGGAAATGTGCCTCTCTGCAGTGAGGTGGAAATGTGCCTCTCTGCAGTGAGGTGGAAATGTGCCTCTCTGCAGTGAGGTGGAAATGTGCCTCTCTGCAGTGAGGTGGAAATGTGCCTCTATGCAGTGAGGTGGAAATGTGCCTCTATGCAGTGAGGTGGAAATGTGCCTCTATGCAGTGAGGTGGAAATGTGCCTCTATGCAGTGAGGTGGAAATGTGCCTCTCTGCAGTGAGGTGGAAATGTGCCTCTCTGCAGTGAGGTGGAAATGTGCCTCTCTGCAGTGAGGTGGAAATGTGCCTCTCTGCAGTGAGGTGGAAATGTGCCTCTCTGCAGTGAGGTGGAAATGTGCCTCTCTGCAGTGAGGTGGAAATGTGCCTCTCTGCAGTGAGGTGGAAATGTGCCTCTCTGCAGTGAGGTGGAAATGTGCCTCTCTGCAGTGAGGTGGAAATGTGCCTCTCTGCAGTGAGGTGGAAATGTGCCTCTCTGCAGTGAGGTGGAAATGTGCCTCTCTGCAGTGAGGTGGAAATGTGCCTCTATGCAGTGAGGTGGAAATGTGCCTCTATGCAGTGAGGTGGAAATGTGCCTCTATGCAGTGAGGTGGAAATGTGCCTCTATGCAGTGAGGTGGAAATGTGCCTCTATGCAGTGAGGTGGAAATGTGCCTCTCTGCAGTGAGGTGGAAATGTGCCTCTCTGCAGTGAGGTGGAAATGTGCCTCTATGCAGTGAGGTGGAAATGTGCCTCTATGCAGTGAGGTGGAAATGTGCCTCTATGCAGTGAGGTGGAAATGTGCCTCTATGCAGTGAGGTGGAAATGTGCCTCTATGCAGTGAGGTGGAAATGTGCCTCTCTGCAGTGAGGTGGAAATGTGCCTCTCTGCAGTGAGGTGGAAATGTGCCTCTCTGCAGTGAGGTGGAAATGTGCCTCTCTGCAGTGAGGTGGAAATGTGCCTCTCTGCAGTGAGGTGGAAATGTGCCTCTATGCAGTGAGGTGGAAATGTGCCTCTCTGCAGTGAGGTGGAAATGTGCCTCTCTGCAGTGAGGTGGAAATGTGCCTCTCTGCAATGAGGTTGAAACGTGCCTCTATGCAGTGAGGTGGAAATGTGCCTCTCTGCAGTGAGGTGGAAATGTGCCTCTCTGCAGTGAGGTGGAAATGTGCCTCTCTGCAGTGAGGTGGAAATGTGCCTCTCTGCAGTGAGATGGAAATGTGCCTCTCTGCAGTGAGGTGGAAATGTGCCTCTCTGCAATGAGGTGGAAATGTGCCTCTCTGCAATGAGGTTGAAACGTGCCTCTCTGAATTGAGGTTGAAACGTGCCTCTCTGCAATGAGGTTGAAACGTGCCTCTCTGCAGTGAGATGGGAATGTGTGTCTGCAGTGAGATGGGAATGTGGCTCTATGCAGACGTCTCATTGTTAGGCATTAAACAGTAACGCAGACGGCTAATGCGAGATGCATTCCCACAGTGCAGTGAACGCACCAAGCCTGCAGATGAGTGCAGTGTATTATAAAATGAAACAAATGCGTTAACGGCTAATCACATTACAGCATTTATTCGATAGGTTTTTTATGCCTGATGGTTCGCTGTGATTTTTGTATTCCAACTTAAACGTCTTTTTCATAACCCTCTTCTTCATGCCCATTTGCGTTCCAAATATCACAGGCAGGATGGGGGGACATCTGATTACAGCACTGCAGCAATATCCTGTTCTTTATGATAAGCAGCACAAGATGTATCTCAATGAAGAATACATAGAGCCAAATTTATTAAAAAAAAACAAAAAAACAAAAAAACATGAGGATGCACCAAAATGATTGCGTTTGGTATCCTGTGTGTACTTCTAATTTAGTTTCGTTACATTGTTGAGATTATTTGTTACCAATAACCCAATCTGAGATTACATATACTGTGACCAAGCCCTCGGCTCTGGCTTATTTACACCCTTTAAAATACTGCCCCACACACAGAAATGTGAGTTTCAGTGCGCTCACTCGCGCACATTTATTAAACACAAACACTAAAGAAACAAAACCCTAACTAACTCAACTTTCGTTTTTTTCTCTTACTAACAGGTTGGGACGGCTAAACCATTTCCACACAAAGCCACTGTTTTTTGTTTTTTATTGAACCCGGCTGGGTAAAAGCCTTCACTGGTTTTCGTCTGTAGGTTTTCTTACAGCACGTCCTCTGTTCCCAGCTCCCTGGTGGTCCTCTCTAATGGAGCTTCAAGCTCCCTTGTTATTCTGTGAGGCTGCTCCCAATCAACACCAATTACCGGATTTGAGACCAGCCACATTCTCACATGTATTTTGGCAGGCTGGGGATTAACCCCATCCCTGCCAACCACCACCAAAACACACACATTATTTACAGGCAGGGATCCGCCCTGCCACAATATAGACAGTATCTTTCAGCTCTAGCACAAGATGCTGGTACTCCCCTAGGGTTTCCCGTTGCTCGTTATTATAGGGTGAATCCACATACTTCTCTTTCATTGTCTTCTTCTTCGGCGCAATAACCATGCAGCAGCTTGCACCTGACTCACACTGCCTTCAGAATATACCCAAATTTAGCAGGACAGGGCGGTGAGCGCTGCGTTTTCATCCAAAAATCAAACCTGTTTATATATTGATTTTTTTTTTTTTTTGCAGCGATTACGTTCAAGTATGAAAGGTAGGATTCAATTCCATAGGTTTGATTTTTTACCCTAGAAAACCCAGCGAATAAACACTACTGTGTGAATAGCCCCTTACTGAGACCATTAACTTGATGAGACAGAGAAATGAAGCACTGTGCATTACATATGGACACTGAGCCACAGACATGGGGGTTTTACTGAGAAACAATACATCTGGCAACTCAAGCAGTACTGTGTGTGGCACATATTTTCAGAATCTGCATCATTTGCATACCAGTCTGCTATTAAAAACATGTTAGTTGATTGTGCTCTTTGTGTTATGGAATGTGTTCACTACATTCTTCCACTGTTACATTATGTATGCTCTGTTTCATCTGAAAGAATGGAAATGGTTCTTTACAGCACGTTATACTGCTCTGCACTGAAGGATTACCTATTACTCCAGTCCGGGGCTCTACCTCCAGAATGTGGCAGTCACTGATCCTCTCCCAGTCGAATGTGATGTGTGTAATGCTGTTGTTCCACATCTAAATATTAAACACAGAAAACAAAATCACAAAGCAATATTACATAAAATAATAACATAACCCTAATATATTGAATCTATAGTTAAAAGGATGCACTCAGTTGTAAATACACACTGCAAAACATACCTCAACATTGAGTACAGCAGACTGCATGTGAATGTCTGTTAGGATATATTTTTTATGATTATGATGTTATGATTATATTTTTTATTTAAGGTGAGCCAGCTTGTTAAGCACTATGTTCAACTCCTTAAAAGTACTTGGATTTGACCACTAGAGGAGGCACCAAATTCGTTTTTGTGAACAAAACCCCTATTCAGCGGCTCAGGAATCTACAGTGAACTCTGTCACAACAGGGAGACGCAGCTTTTATACAGTCGTGTGCACATGTATCAGAACACCTCAAGATTTGTCGTTTATATCTTTATATATATATATATATATATATATATATATATATATATTTATATTTTTTTTATTATATTTATTTATTATTTTGATATTGCATTTTTATAGAGGGCATGGGCAGTATTTACTGGAAATAGGCAGTTGATTTAAGAGTGGGGGACTGTACGTTACTGTTACTGTCGCTAATTTTTTATTTTCATTTTTCTGTGCGAGGTCTGTTTATGTCAAATGTTTTTAAAATCGTATAATATTTAATACGATGAGTATGTAGTTAAAACATGATGTGTACTATACTATTATTAATATACGTATATTTGACTTGTTTTATTAATGTGTAATTTCAGGGGGCTCCAGGTATCCCAGGTATGACAGTTTGGCCTGTTAGCAGAAAGTCAAACTTTGCTAACTGTCAAAGTATATGTGTTAGAGAGAAGAAATCATTGTTCACTTCTCATCAAGCCCAATGTGTGGTTGCTGATAAATGAAGCCCATCTATGTGCATGTGCAACAGAAGACGAGTGGAGCTCCTGCCCCATTGTGTTCTCTGATCCTAATTAATGCCGAGAGCCCTGGGCTTCACCTCTCAAGGTTGCCATCACTATGGTGGGTCAGCACTTAACCCTTTAAGGTATACGGGGCAAGCTAACGTTCTTATTGTTGCAATGAGAGGCACGAAACAGGACTTCAAATGTAGTGACAGCTTGGATCCGGTCATCCAAATGATCATCTACTCCCCAGGATACTTGAGTCACTCTCAAATGTATTTTATGAACAAGGGCTCAATTTCTATGTGTACCTTAAGGGGTTAAAGAAAAAAGGTTTGTTATTGAGATGCGTCTTCATTCTTTCCTACCTTAAAGCGCTTCTTGATTGTGGACCCAAAGAAGTTCTCTCCTGGGATGAAAATAGCATAGGGCTCCAGCAGGACCTTGCGGGGCTGAGCTGAGCCTTTCACCTCAATCTCCATCACAATGACATCGTCCATTGAGGCTCGGGCCCCTGCAGCTCGGGCACTGGAGCGCACTTGCTTTTCTGTACTATAGGGGGACAGGGGGAACAGCGCTAGGCTTTTCATCTTTACCTTTTCATTTAAATTGATTAATTACAGCATCAATAATAAGACATCCAATAAGCCCTATTAGCTGTACCAGTGAAGGGTTGTTCTTACCCACTGGCTGCACTCTTTTTAGGTTCTGGGATGTCTCTCAGGACCAGGTGACACACACTGTGATAATCCTTCAGCTGCAGGAATGGGAACATGATGGCATACATTTTAAGAGATACACATTTGCTTCATTTACATTTCTCCAAGTATTATTTATTTATTCATTTAAAGTGCCCAGTTATTTCCCCCCTGATTTTCTCCCCAATTCAGAATGGCCAAATTTTATTTTCCCCTCACCACAGCAATTCACACAGCGAGGTTCCAAGTCACCCGCAGGATGCTAGGGTGCTGGTTCGGTCGAGAGGAGAAAATGTGGGTCCTTGATTTTGTCGTCTATAGTTCGGTCAAGGAGAAAATGTGGGTCCTTGAGCTGTCGTCTATAGCTCTTTTCGAAGGAGAAAATAAAGCTGTCGTCTATAGTTCGGTCGAAGTCCCCTTTTTTTTTTTTACACCCAGGAACTCAACAGCAGATATCAAGCCAGCTTCCTCTTTTACACCCAGGAACTCGACAGCAGATATCGAGCCAGCTTCCTCTTTTACACCCAGGAACTCGACAGCAGATATCAAGCCAGCTTCCTCTTTTACACCCAGGAACTCGACGCTGTCGTCTATAGTTCGGTCGAAGGAGAAAATATGGGTCCTTGAGCTGTCGTCTATAGTTCGGTCGAAGAGAACTCGACAGCCTTTGAGCTGTCGTCTATAGTTCGGTCGAAGAGAAAATCAGCCAGATTCAAGCCAGCTTCCTCTTTTACACCCAGGAACTCGACAGCAGATATCAAGCCAGCTTCCTCTTTTATACCCAGGAACTCGACAGCAGATATCAAGCCAGAGGAACTCGACAGCAGATATCAAGCCAGCTTCCTCTTTTACACCCAGGAACTCGACAGCAGATATCGAGCCAGCTTCCTCTTTTACACCCAGGAACTCGACAGCAGATATCAAGCCAGCTTCCTCTTTTACACCCAGGAACTCGACAGCAGATATCGAGCCAGCTTCCTCTTTTACACCCAGGAACTCGACAGCAGATGCTTCCGTCTATAGTTCGGTCGAAGGAGAAAATGTGGGTCCAAGCCGCTTCGTCTTTACACAAGCCAGCTTCCTCTTTTACACCCAGGAACTCGACAGCAGATATCAAGCCAGCTTCCTCTTTTACACCCAGGAACTCGACAGCAGATATCAAGCCAGCTTCCTCTTTTACACCCAGGAACTCGACAGCAGATATCAAGCCAGCTTCCTCTTTTACACCCAGGAACTCGACAGCAGATATCAAGCCAGCTTCCTCTTTTACACCCAGGAACTCGACAGCAGATATCAAGCCAGCTTCCTCTTTTACACCCAGGAACTCGACAGCAGATATCAAGCCAGCTTCCTCTTTTACACCCAGGAACTCGACAGCAGATATCAAGCCAGCTTCCTCTTTTATACCCAGGAACTCGACAGCAGATATCAAGCCAGCTTCCTCTTTTATACCCAGGAACTCGACAGCAGATATCAAGCCAGCTTCCTCTTTTACACCCAGGAACTCGACAGCAGATATCAAGCCAGCTTCCTCTTTTACACCCAGGAACTCGACAGCAGATATCAAGCCAGCTTCCTCTTTTATACCCAGGAACTCGACAGCAGATATCAAGCCAGCTTCCTCTTTTACACCCAGGAACTCGACAGCAGATATCAAGCCAGCTTCCTCTTTTACACCCAGGAACTCGACAGCAGATATCAAGCCAGCTTCCTCTTTTACACCCAGGAACTCGACAGCAGATATCAAGCCAGCTTCCTCTTTTACACCCAGGAACTCGACAGCAGATATCAAGCCAGCTTCCTCTTTTACACCCAGGAACTCGACAGCAGAGCCAGCTTCCTCTTTTACACCCAGGAACTCGACAGCAGATATCAAGCCAGCTTCCTCTTTTACACCCAGGAACTCGACAGCAGATATCAAGCCAGCTTCCTCTTTTATACCCAGGAACTCGACAGCAGATATCAAGCCAGCTTCCTCTTTTACACCCAGGAACTCGACAGCAGATATCAAGCCAGCTTCCTCTTTTACACCCAGGAACTCGACAGCAGATATCAGCCAGCTTCCTCTTTTACACCCAGGAACTCGAGAGCAGATGTCATCAAGCCAGCTCCCTCTTTTACACCCAGGAACTCGACAGCAGATATCAAGCCAGCTTCCTCTTTTATACCCAGGAACTCGACAGCAGATATCAAGCCAGCTTCCTCTTTTACACCCAGGAACTCGACAGCAGATATCAAGCCAGCTTCCTCTTTTACACCCAGGAACTCGACAGCAGATATCAAGCCAGCTTCCTCTTTTATACCCAGGAACTCGACAGCAGATATTCAAGTTCCAGTCCTAGGAGAAAATGTGGGTCCTTGAGCTTCGTCTATAGTTCGGTCGAATGAGATATCTATGTGGGTCCTTGAGCTGTCAGTCTTTACAACTTTTTACACCCGGAACTCGACAGGAGAAAATAAGCCAGCTCCTCTTTTATACCCAGGAACTCGACAGCAGATATCAAGCCAGCTTCCTCTTTTATACCCAGGAACTCGACAGCAGATATCAAGCCAGCTTCCTCTTTTACACCCAGGAACTCGACAGCAGGTATCAGGGAGATTCATACACAGTAGAAACAGAGTGCACTGGGTGTGCCTTGCCTAGCCTGCTTTAAAAGCATGCTGTCAATTATGATAGCAATCTAATATGTGAAAATCATAATTTGGTAAAAATATTTACTTGTAGACTCAATGACACTAACTGGCATAAGGATTTTTTCTTCTGCAGCTGCAATTTCCTGTACATTTTCTGAACCACTCAGTGAGCTGGCATTCAATCACTGGCTTGACCAGCTCTGTAGACCCTTCAGGATGATAAGAGGTTGAAATTGAAAGCAGACGTAAAGGGAGCCCCCCGGACATTACCTTATGTGGGCAGTAGCTATGAAGTACTGGTCGTACTGGGGAGCTAGGACAGATGTTGTAAAGAGAATCCCCCCCTTGACAAAACCTTGTGTGGGCAGTAGCTCAGTATGAAGTCATGGTCATGCTGGGGAGCAGGGACAGACGCTGTAAAGGGAGTCCTCCTGGACATTACCTTGTGCGGGCAGTAGCTCAGTATGAAGTCATGGTCATGCTGGGGAGCTAGGACAGACGCTGTAAAGGGAGTCCTCCCTGGACATTACCTTGTGCGGGCAGTAGCTCAGTATGAAGTCATGGTCATGCTGGGGAGCTAGGACAGACGCTGTAAAGGGAGTCCTCCCTGGACATTACCTCGTGCGGGCAGTAGCTCAGTATGAAGTCATGGTCGTGCTGGGGAGCTAGGACAGACGCTGTAAAGGGAGTCCTCCCTGGACATTACCTTGTGCGGGCAGTAGCTCAGTATGAAGTCATGGTCGTGCTGGGGAGCAGGGACAGACGCTGTAAAGGGAGTCCTCCCTGGACATTACCTTGTGCGGGCAGTAGCTCAGTATGAAGTCATGGTCATGCTGGGGAGCTAGGACAGACGCTGTAAAGGGAGTCCTCCCTGGACATTACCTCCTGCGGGCAGTAGCTCAGTATGAAGTCATGATCATGCTGGGGAGCTAGGATCCCCTGCCCAGGACTCATATCGAATGCTTTGTCCGTGGCCGGGTTGTACTCAATCCCGTCTGGTTCAGTGGCTTCTCCGGGCATTAAAGGCTTCAGATTTGGTTTCATTATCTGCCAATGGAAAGGCAGCTCCAAGTGTCTGAAACAGAAGTAAATAAAAACGCCATAGTGTTTGAATGAAGGAGTTGCAGGTTTTTGCTCTGAATGGGATGGAAGTTAAAAAGCCTGAACTGTCCCAAACTGTCCCAGTGAACATGTAGTGGTAGAATCAAACTATATGGGCTTGATACTACTGTACCATTGTCAGGAAGATGCAACTCAAGAAAACATATACCTGCACTGGCCAACTTCAACATATACACTGAATTCATTTCTATTCACTTCAATGTATACCGTGCCAAACGTGCCACTCATACAAGCTATACTCCCTGGGCAGGGCTTCACCTCAGTGCTCTCTTCAACATATACACTGATATTCATTTCTATTCACTTCAATGTATACCATGCCACTCATACAATCCTATACTCCCTGGGCAGGGCCTCAGCTCAGTTTCTCTTCATGTTTAAATGGACTCACGTGGCATTCCTGATGACCACCTTCTTCTGCTCCCCTGAGTGGGGGTTGAGTGCTCCAAAGCGTATGAAGTGTTCAGCAGTCAAGTCTGTCAGCTCCCCTGAGGTGGGGGTGTCCTCTCCTCCGGTAACAGATATCAACTGCAGTGCGATCAACTGTCCTGTCCCTGCACAGAAGCAAACAATGAGTAAGCCATTCTCCCAGACACTACCTCTCAAACTGGGCTCTCATGTAAAACATGCACTTCAAAGAGGGAATTGCATGAATAGTAAAAGCACAGCAAAAAAAAGTTAAGCGAAAGCACGATAAAAAACAAAGTGAAAGCATGCTGAAGCGTAGGTAAGAATTGTAAAGAATAGCAAGGTATAGTAAAGCATTATAAGAAACACGCTGAACCAGGGTTACCTATCGTAAATGCACAGTATGGCCGTGGCAGAAGTATGGGGTGAAACTGCAGAAATCCCATGGTAGACTTGTAGAAGGGTCCAGCAAACATGTAACACACACACACATATATATATATATATATATATATATATATATATATATATATATATATATATATATATATATATATATATATCTAGGGCACTGTTTGTTTTCACTTCACCCCCATTTTTCCGAAAAAAAAAGGCAATGAAAATCTCCGAAGCAGCGTGGGTCTGGTTGGGAGCTAACATGTGATCGGTGTCCACTGTTTATTAGAGTTAACAGATTAACATGCTGTTAAGAATGAAGCCAGAAACACATGTAGAGATCAATGCCCAGTTTGCTGATTAGGAATGGCACAAACGTAACACAGAAAGAGTACACAGAACTGCAAATGCAAGTCAAAAAGGAAGTTAGAAAGGCCAAGAGAGAAATAGAAATGAACATTGCTAAGGGAGCTAAAACCAATTCCAAAATGTTTTTCCAATATTACAACAATTACTCAAAGAAATGAAAGAAGTAATTTACAAACCGCTAACCAAGATCATGCAGCAGTCTCTTGACACAGGGGTGGTACCGACAGACTGGAAAATTGCAAACGTAATACCGATCCACAAAAAGGGAAACAAAACTGAACCAGGTAACTACAGACCAGTAAGCCTGACTTCTATTATATGCAAACTTATGGAAACTATAATAAGATCCAAAATGGAAAATTACCTATATGGTAACAGGGTCCTGGGAGACAGTCAACATGGTTATAGGAAAGGGAGATCGTGCCTAACTAACTTGCTTGATTTTTTTGAGGATGCAACATCGATAATGGATAATTGCAAAGCATATGACATGGTTTATTTAGATTTCCAGAAAGCTTTTGACAAAGTCCCGCACAAAAGATTAATTCTCAAACTGAACGCAGTTGGGATTCAAGGAAACGCATGTACATGGATTAGGGAGTGGTTAACATGTAGAAAACAGAAAGTACTGATTAGAGGAAAAACCTCAGAATGGAGTGTGGTAACCAGCGGTGTACCACAGGGATCAGTATTAGGTCCTCTGCTATTCCTAATCTACATTAATGATTTAGATTCTGGTATAGTAAGCAAACTTGTTAAATTTGCAGACGACACAAAAGTAGGAGGAGTGGCAAACACTGTTGCAGCAGCAAAGGTCATTCAAAATGATCTAGACAAGATTCAGAACTGGGCAGATACATGGCAAATGACATTTAATAGAGAAAAGTGTAAGGTACTGCACGCAGGAAATAAAAATGTACATTATAAATATCATATGGGAGATATTGAAATTGGAGAAGGAATCTATGAAAAAGACCTAGGAGTTTTTGTTGACTCAGAAATGTCTTCATCTAGGCAATGTGGGGAAGCTATAAAAAAGGCTAACAAGATACTCGGATACATTGTGAAAAGTGTTGAATTTAAATCAAGGGAAGTAATGTTAAAACTGTACAATGCACTTGTAAGACCTCATCTTGAATATTGTGTTCAGTTCTGGTCACCTCGCTATAAAAAAGATATTGCTGCTCTAGAAAGAGTGCAAAGAAGAGCGACCAGAATTATTCCGGGCTTAAAAGGCATGTCATATGCAGACAGGCTAAAAGAATTGAATCTGTTCAGTCTTGAACAAAGAAGACTACGTGGCGACCTAATTCAAGCATTCAAAATTCTAAAAGGTATTGACAGTGTCGACGCAAGGGACTTTTTCAGCCTGAAAAAAGAAACAAGGACCAGGGGTCACAAATGGAGTTTAGAAAAAGGGGCATTCAGAACAGAAAATAGGAGTCACTTTTTTACACAGAGAATTGTGAGGGTCTGGAATCAACTCCCCAGTAATGTTGTTGAAGCTGACACCCTGGGATCCTTCAAGAAGCTGCTTGATGAGATTTTGGGATCAATAAGCTACTAACAACCAAACGAGCAAGATGGGCCGAATGGCCTCCTCTCGTTTGTAAACTTTCTTATGTTCTTATGTTCTTATGTAATCATTGATGGTTGTGCTGTATTTCACTTTCATTATTATTTTAAGACCCCTCTGTAAATAAGAGTTTGGATTTGTTCACAATAAGCTTTTATATAAGCCCCACCAGTTCCACACAGACTAGAATGAGGGATGTTCAGTTTGTTAAAAACAAACATACTTTACCTGTGACTGCAATATCTTTGACTTGGCAGTTGTCACAGACAATGGTGAACGTTTGCGTAAAGACATCAGATGAGGACGGGAGAAACAGGACCTAAAAGACAAACACACGCACACATGTGAACAGAGTATGGAGGATGTATGGACGGCTCTACATGTTAGATAGGGTTCTGTTATTTATTGCAGTCACGTGCAGCACGAGTGCACTGTACTGTGTATTACACACAAGACAACCAACTGAAAAAATTAATTTCAGAAGCACAAACAAACCTCAATAGCTGTAGCCTGGCCTGGGTGCAGTTCAAACACATTCGGTCTGATCACAAAGGGAAGCTGCTCAACAAAACCAGCTGAGGCCACAGGCTGCAAGACAAAAACATAAACCAGACAACTCAGTGATATAACCAGTGATGCTGTGATATGTTATGTCTTGATTGGGTTACTGCTTTGTTTGCTGGCCTTCCTGATTCTATATTATGTCGGCTCCAACTGGTTCAAAATGCTGCAGCCAGAGTTCTGCCTCGTACACGTCGTTCACAACACAGCACTGTGGCTCTTAAACCACTGCACTGGCTTCCTGTTACACTGTGACCCTGCACAAGCAAAGGAAGAGCACAGTTCTGAAGCTCCTTGCAGGTCCACACTGTGACCCTGCACAAGCAAAGGAAGAGCACGGTTCTGAAGCTCCTTGCAGGTCCACACTGTGACCCTGCACAAGCAAAGGAAGTGACACGGTTCTGAAGCTCCTTGCAGGTCCACACTGTGACCCTGCACAAGCAAAGGAAGTGACACGGTTCCGAAGCTCCTTGCAGGTCCACACTGTGACCCTGCACAAGCAAAGAAAGTGACACGGTTCTGAAGCTCCTTGCAGGTCCACACTGTGACCCTGCACAAGCAAAGAAAGTGACACGGTTCCGAAGCTCCTTGCAGGTCCACACTGTGACCCTGCACAAGCAAAGAAAGTGACACGGTTCCGAAGCTCCTTGCAGGTCCACACTGTGACCCTGCACAAGCAAAGGAAGTGACACGGTTCTGAAGCTCCTTGCAGGTCCACACTGTGACCCTGCACAAGCAAAGGAAGTGACACGGTTCCGAAGCTCCTTGCAGGTCCACACTGTGACCCTGCACAAGCAAAGAAAGTGACACGGTTCTGAAGCTCCTTGCAGGTCCACACTGTGACCCTGCACAAGCAAAGAAAGTGACACGGTTCTGAAGCTCCTTGCAGGTCCACACTGTGACCCTGCACAAGCAAAGGAAGTGACACGGTTCTGACGCTCCTTGCAGGTCCACACTGTGACCCTGCACAAGCAAAGAAAGTGACATGGTTCTGAAGCTCCTTGCAGGTCCACACTGTGACCCTGCACAAGCAAAGGAAGTGACACGGTTCCGAAGCTCCTTGCAGGTCCACACTGTGACCTGGCACAAGCAAAGAAAGTGACACGGTTCTGAAGCTCCTTGCAGGTCCACACTGTGACCCTGCACAAGCAAAGGAAGAGAGACAGTTCTGAAGCTCCTACCCTGAAGTTAGTAGCTGGCCACATGATCTTTGGCATGATGCAGAACCTCCCGGCACCGAGCCCTTCATTTCTGCAGAGAAACTCCACAACCTTCACGCTGCTGACCAGACAATAGCCACAGTCTAACACGCTGGGCACTGGGTTGGGAAGGAAAATATTACAGTTAATAACATAATGGACAACAAAATCTCTGAATGTGATAGAGTGGTGTTGTACAAAGCAATTTCCAAATCCATTACCTCATCCAATGACCAGGCAAGACGAATAAGCACATTTCTCCCTGGAGTTGTGGAGGCTGTCCTGAACTGCACAATATAGAAATGGTACAAAACTCACATGTTAATATAGGAGGAGGGCACCTGGCTTCAATGGGCACCAGCAGTGGGTAAGGGGCCTGCGTCTCTACCAAAATGAAGTCCTCGTAGTCCGCCTGGGAGTCAGGGGCAAACCGGATTGTGTACAGGCAGCTCATTCCAGGGGCAACAAGGCCACCTTCTCCTGGAAACTTCCCTAGAAGAAGACACTTTGGTTTAAAGCAGCGCACAGAATAATATAAGTGTTGCAAACCCGCTCTTACGCACACACCTCTAATGTACTTATCTACAGTAATCGCTGATTCAAGTCTACAGGATTCACACTGTCTGTCTGTCAAAGTGTCAGCAGGGATGAGGTCGACCCTGAGCACACCAGAATGCATACTAGGCAAGCTAAGTCACATGACTCCCATCTCCCACACAAACGTCTGCTTCAGTCAGCAGTCCTCTTGATACAATGAGAAGAGCAGTAAGAACTTCTTCTTACAAACTACTTCTTTAAGACGTTAACAATGCTGACAAAGACGACAGCAAAAGCACATCAACTACGACTGTGTGGACACAAGCGCAGCCACTGACACACAGACACATAGATAAAGCAAAGCATTCTGACAAGTCGGACAAAGACACTTTGTGGAAATGTGTGTAGAAATTACATAAATGCATTACATATTATATATGTGTTACTAGAAGTTTGGTATAGAAATAAAATGAGAATTGCTATAATAATTCTTGTTTAAGAAAAGTCAATATTTCCGTGGCGTTCTGGTAGCTTCAGATTCAGGACCACACCGCCGGGTCTGGGTGTCAGGCATCCTCACAATGTGGTTGTGTTGGAACCTCACAGCATTGTTTCTTCACAACAGCCTTTGTAACCGTAATGTTCAAAATCTTTCATGGAAAGAAATGGCACTGCACTGTAACCATCACCTTTTAAAAAGGTGCTTGAACAGTTAAAGCTTTGTTGACATATCCCAACCAAAACTCATCACAGCTGGGTATGTGCAAATCTATTAGACACCTCACACACATCCCAACCAAACCTCAACACAGCTGGGTATGTGCAAATCTATTAGAACAGCTCCCACACATCCCAACCAAACCTCATCACAGCTGGGTATGTGCAAATCTATTAGAACAGCTCCCACACATCCCAACCAAACCTCATCACAGCTGGGTATGTGCAAATCTATTAGACACCAAACACACATCCCAACCAAACCTCATCACAGCTGGGTATGTGCAAATCTATTAGAACAACTCACACACATCCCAACCAAACCTCATCACAGCTGGGTATGTGCAAATCTATTAGAACACCTCACACACATTCCAACCAAACCTCATCACAGCTGGGTATGTGCAAATCTATTAGAACACCAAACACACATCCCAACCAAACCTCATCACAGCTGGGTATGTGCAAATCTATTAGACACCAAACACACATCCCAACCAAACCTCATCACAGCTGGGTATGTGCAAATCTATTAGAACACCAAACACACATCCCAACCAAACCTCATCACAGCTGGGTATGTGCAAATCTATTAGAACACCAAACACACATCCCAACCAAACCTCATCACAGCTGGGTATGTGCAAATCTATTAGACACCAAACACACATCCCAACCAAACCTCATCACAGCTGGGTATGTGCAAATCTATTAGAACACCAAACACACATCCCAACCAAACCTCATCACAGCTGGGTATGTGCAAATCTATTAGAACACCTCACACACATCCCAACCAAACCTCTTCACAGCTGGGTATGTGCAAATCTATTAGAACACCAAACGCCACCGCCCAACCAAACCTCATCCCTCAACACAGCTGGTATGTAGCAAATCTATTATACAACACCAAACACCCATCCCAACCAAGACCTCAAAATCACAAGCTGGGTATGTGCAATCTATTAGACCACCCTCACACCATCCAACCAAACCTCATCACACCACACAGCTGGGTATTGCAAATCGATTGACCAACCAAACACACAGAATCCCGGCACCAAAAACCCCTTCTCACAAGCTGTGTATGTGCAAATCTATAACACCCAACAACACATCCCAACCAAACAACACAAACCTCATCACATCTGGGTATTTGCCATCTATTAGACCCAAACACGACAAAACACGCTCCCAACCAACCTACCACACAGGTCTGGGTATGTGCAAACTATTAGACAACCAAACACGCATCCCAAACCAAACCCAAACCTGCATCCAGTGCTGGGTATGGTGCCATCTATTAGAACCCAAACACACAGTCCCACCAACCTCCACAAGCTGTTATGTGCAATCTATTATAAACACCAACACACGCAATGATAACCCCAACGCAAACTCATCACAGCAGCTGGGTATTGCAAACTATTAGACAAACCGCAACCAAATTAGACACCACACACACATCCCAAACCAAACCGTCATCCAGACGGGGTATGTGCAAATCTAAGTCGAACAACAGCCACACATCCCAACCAAACCTCATCACAGCTGGGTATGTGCAAATCTATTAGAACACCTCACACACATCCCAACCAAACCTCTTCACAGCTGGGTATGTGCAAATCTATTAGAACACCAAACACACATCCCAACCAAACCTCATCACAGCTGGGTATGTGCAAATCTATTAGACACCAAACACACATCCCAACCAAACCTCATCACAGCTGGGTATGTGCAAATCTATTAGAACAACTCACACACACCCCAACCAAACCTCATCACAGCTGGGTATGTGCAAATCTATTAGAACACCAAACACGCATCCCAACCAAACCTCATCACAGCTGGGTATGTGCAAATCTATTAGAACACCTAGTACCAGCTGTACAAAAGAAAGTCTGTAGATACAACTTCAAAGAAAAATAGAATCAAATTGCCCCAGAGATTGTAAGAAAGTACACAGGCACAATGCCAAAAATATGCTAAGTGTTACTGAGGCAAAAGGTGGCCAGACTAAATATTGGCATTAAAGACACCTTCAGAAACAGCTATGCTTTTAGTTTTTAATTAGTTTAATGTAAGGTGAGTTTGCAAAAATAATAACTATTTTTTTGAAGTAAATATTTTGAGTCAAAGCTCAATAAATGAAACATCTTGGTGTTTCAAAAATTGTGCACCCTACTGCCCAGTATGTAAAAATACAAGTGTGACATTCACACTGGCATCTTGATAGCTCCAGATAGTGGTAAAGAATCAGGTTTAATCAAACTCAGACTGGTTCTTACCTCGCTTGCTATGTGGAAATGTAGCTGTACTATTTGCATTAAGTCCCAACTTGGCTTTCAGGATTTTCAAACATGCACAAGATGATCGTTATGCAGTATATCAATCAGCAAGCACCAGTATAATGATATCACGTGAACCAAGCCTAATCCTGCTGTACTACATTTCTGAAACGTATTGCAGCTTTTGAAAAGAAAAGAATCAAAGTGCTGTTTAAAGAGGGCAGGCTGACATCCCACCTGATTCGCCAACCTTTATAAATCACTCGACTGGGGGGGAGCAGTTGTGAGTGCATGCCATGCTTTTATACATGCATATGGAGATAATTTACTGTGTCACTCTCCTATGTTGAGAACAGTTCTGTAAATAATGAAATGAATGGACTGTAACAAACCTACTGGAGGGACAGGTTCAGCCAATCCAAGCTGACTTTTGAGAACTCACCAAGACCAATAGCAAAGTGTGGAGTGGAGAGGGGTAAACTCACCAAGACCAATAGCAAAGTGTGGAGTGGAGGGGGGTGAACTCACCAAGACCAATAGCAAAGTGTGGAGTGGAGGGGGGTGAACTCACCAAGACCAATAGCAAAGTGTGGAGTGGAGGGGGGTGAACTCACCAAGACCAATAGCAAAGTGTGGAGTGGAGGGGGGTGAACTCACCAAGACCAATAGCAAAGTGTGGAGTGGAGAGGGGTAAACTCACCAAGACCAATAGCAAAGTGTGGAGTGGAGGGGGGAACTCACCAAGACCAATAGCAAAGTGTGGAGTGGAGGGGGGTGAACTCACCAAGACCAATAGCAAAGTGTGGAGTGGAGGGGGGGATGACCCGGAGGGGGCGGCTGCTGGAGGTCAGATTTCGCAGTTCCACACTGGTCTGGAACAGAGAAACAGAGACCTGCTAACAGCACAGAGACTGAGGAGATGGATTACTGTTCTGTAATTGACTATTTATTTTCGGTAACACTTTATATTAAGTGTCTCTGATTACTGTGTATTTACATTGTAGTTACATAGTAGTTACATGTGTAAATACATGTCCACTTACACATAATTACTATCATGCATAGTTACAATGTACTGAATTTACTGTGCTTTATTACACGTTGCTGTTCTTTTTGAATACCAAAGTAAATCTTTCTAAGGCTCAAGTTTATACAGACTGCCATTGTGCTTTAACGTATCATATCACTTTACTCTGTTCCACATTCCTCCTTTCAGGTTAACCCTTGCAGTCATTAATTATTTTAGTTGAGCTGAAGAATAAACTCCTTTATTGAGTATAGATGAGAAAAGGACATTATTTTTACATGTATTTCTACACTAGCTCAGACTGGGAACTAGGAGTCCTGTGAGGTTCCAACGTGATTTCTGATGACATGTGTTAACATGAGATATTGTGCTAAAATTGAGTCCCACCAGGAATGAAAAGATTAATAATGAGCCTTCACTATAACCCCACCTCATAAATCTGACCAACTCGATAGTTTGTGAAGAACACCACAGGGGGATTGGCAAGAAAAACTGGAATGGGTTCATAGGGATCCCTGTGGGTGAAAAAAAAAAACATAACATGATAAAAGCACCTTTCACCCAAGCACTGCATGGCAAGACAGGCGGAGTACGCCCCTATTACATCATTTCAAACCCTGGCTTTCATACAGACCACAGCTCAGTATCAGTGCCTGAGGGGCTACTTGCATATGAAAAGATAGACACTGGGATTGGTGCCGACGCCTAACCTGTTCACGTGGTTACAACAGAAGAGAGACCTGCTTTATGTAGCAAGATGAAGACAGAACCCCTATGTCGTCATGGTATATTGCAAATGCTCCTGTTGCAATTTGTAGAAAAAAATGTAGCGTGAGCTTTGAAGGCTGCACTGTTCCCATGTCTTTACTGGAAGCAGACTTGGGGAAGACTGACTACAATGTCACACACTTGGTTAAGTGCTGCCCAGGTGAGGAGGGCTTAGGTCAGCAGGGGAATCCACAGCTTGCCACCCAGCAGTGTCCCCTGTGGCCAATAGGGCACCTGTGGTTCTGCAGTGGAGCCTCCAGATTTGTGTTGTCCTCCAGCACTATAGGTCTGGTGGCCTCACTGTGGATCCACAGCATGTAAAACAATGGATTGACAGGAGCATGTTTCAGAGGACGCATGCTCCAGCCTCCATTCCCTGAGCCAGCAGGTGGGTTGCAAGCAGTGAGCCAAGGATACAGATAATAATTGAGGATACCAAATTTTTTTTTTTTTTTTAAATGTGTTTGGTTCAGTGGAAATATATCTGCTCAGGTTCACAGCAATAGCAACCACATATACATCTAGATTACTAGCATTTTTTTGTACTGCAAAGGTTGTTCCACTAATGTAATGTCAAATGTTGAAAAATCATACTGTGTGAAGTGGAGCTTCCTTCAGACTCCCCAAAACCCCTGTTATTAACAGATAGATAAGCACTCAGACAGATAGGCAGTTATTAGCAGGTGCAGTGCACTTGTTACAGTGAAGGATCCAATCAGAGGCTTGCCGCTGTTACCTTTCCTCCACCACCACTCTCCTGCCAGCCACCATCCTCTCCACCTTTCTTGGGGGGACGATCAGGGATTTCCCACCGCGCTGGATGTGTGGAGGCAGGAAGCGGGGGTTCTTTATAAAGTTGTGCCGCTCATCAAGGTTAGCGAGGTCTGCTCGCTCCTGAACTCGGTCACTTTCATTCATCTCATTCTTCCACACAGGCTTTTTGGCCGCACTCCGTTTCTGAAAAGGTACACAGGGTCACTTTCAGCAAACCTCAACCCAAAACAAGACCAATGTTAACTGCAACAGACTTGATGACTGCTGGATAACACGGGTGCAGTGCAGAGTTCAGTAATAACTGGGCTCCGGTATCCAGGGTGCTTTCTTTAACCTGAGAAAACACATTGAAGTTTTAAACACTTTTATGACCTATTTAGAACTATACTTACACAAGCACACACTGAACTGCGTACAGTACTTTTAACAAATAGTGTTTAAACTGCAACAGCAACTTGAGCCCAACCCATTGGTGGAAGAGGCTGTGCTCTTACTTGGCCTGAGAGCCCAACCCCATTGGTGGAGGAGTCTCCTGCTCTTACTTGGCTTGATGATTTTGTTGTCCTTTCCATGTGTTCAGGAGATGGGGGCAGAGTTAGAGAAAGGTCTGACCCCTCCAGCAATCTCTCGGCAGTTTCTTCAGGGGGTGGAAGCACAGTGCAGGCGTGCCTTTGGAAACTCAAGGTTACGTTGGTAAAGCCTGCAGCTGATTTCCCTAAATAAAGAACAAAAGAAATGTTTCTCTTTTTTTTCTTTTAATAGGAACAATACAACAAATGCAAAGTTTCATGCAATTCCATCAGTCTGATGACACTAGGGCCTGGATTCTCAAAAGTGTTTTAGTTTACAAAACTAGATACAAACAACACAGTAGTTTAAATGCATGTACTCTGAGCACCTGTTTTGGAAACATGGAAGTCTATGTGATATTATAATACAGAGGGAACAATCTCACTGGCTAACAAGTGTTACAACTTTTGGAACCTCTTTGCCTGATTCACTTCACTATCAAGAGATTTTGGAGTGGGTGCAGTTCTACATTCTATAAGCCCAGTAACACACTCCAGGGTGTTCCAGTGCAGTTCTACATTCTACAAGCCCAGTAACACACTCCAGGGTGTTCCAGTGCAGTTCTACATTCTATAAGCCCAGTAACACACTCCAGGGTGTTCCAGTGCAGTTCTACATTCTACAAGCCCAGTAACACACTCCAGGGTGTTCCAGTGCAGTTCTACATTCTATAAGCCCAGTAACACACTCCAGGGTGTTCCAGTGCAGTTCTACATTCTATAAGCCCAGTAACACACTCCAGGGTGTTCCAGTGCAGTTCTACATTCTATAAGCCCAGTAACACACTCCAGGGTGTTCCAGTGCAGTTCTACATTCTATAAGCCCAGTAACACACTCCAGGGTGTTCCAGTGCAGTTCTACATTCTATAAGCGCAGTAACACACTCCAGGGTGTTCCAGTGCAGTTCTACATTCTATAAGCCCAGTAACACACTCCAGGGTGTTCCAGTGCAGTTCTACATTCTATAAGCCCAGTAACACACTCCAGGGTGTTCCAGTGCAGTTCTACATTCTATAAGCCCAGTAACACACTCCAGGGTGTTCCAGTGCAGTTCTACATTCTACAAGCCCAGTAACACACTCCAGGGTGTTCCAGTGCAGTTCTACATTCTACAAGCCCAGTAACACACTCCAGGGTGTTCCAGTGCAGTTCTACATTCTACAAGCCCAGTAACACACTCCAGGGTGTTCCAGTGCAGTTCTACATTCTATAAGCCCAGTAACACACTCCAGGGTGTTCCAGTGCAGTTCTACATTCTATAAGCGCAGTAACACACTCCAGGGTGTTCCAGTGCAGTTCTACATTCTATAATGTATTTATTTATTTATTGCATTTATATAGCGATTTTTATACAAAAGCATTGTAAAGCACTGTAGTGTATATAGCATGTCACATATATAACTGCCACAGTCAGACCATTTAAATAACAGTATACACATAATAATACAAAATCAGCCATTTTAAAGTTACATTAAAACCCACTAGATAAGAAAGCCCTACAAGCCCTACAAGAAAAAGCCTGACCTCCTCCAGTGTTGCTCTTGTTGACTCTAGGAATAACCAACAGCCCCGCATCCTGTGATCTCAGAGTGCGGTTTGGAAGATACAGGGTCAGTAACCCCAGCAAATAACTAG
This sequence comes from Polyodon spathula, assembly GCF_017654505.1. Lineage (NCBI taxonomy): Eukaryota > Metazoa > Chordata > Actinopteri > Acipenseriformes > Polyodontidae > Polyodon > Polyodon spathula. The sequence goes on along the minus strand of NC_054536.1, from coordinate 718,098 downwards.
GTGCCATTCAGGGTAAGTTCCTTGTAAGTTAACAGCAACATCTTAATATCAATTCTATACTGCACAGGGAGCTGGTGTAAAGAGGCCAAAACAGGGGTAATATGTTCACTTTTCCTGGTTTTACTCAGAATTCTAGTGGCAGTATTCTGAACAAGTTGCAAGCAGGATACCACATCCCGGCATCAGATACGGAAATAATTTATCTAAGTTTAGCTATATTTCTCAAAAGATACTTTAGTAACTTCCTTAATATGAGTCTCAAATGAGAGACCAGGATCAAAGACGACCCCCAAACTCTTCATTTCTAGTTTAAGTTTTGATGAGAGACTGCAAAGGTCGAGCTCATGTAATCCCACATTTCCTTTTAGTTGGTTCTGTGAGCCCACTAGCATAACCTCTGTTTTATTTCAATTCAGCACTAGAAATTCTGTGACATCCAATGCTTGATGTCTGTAAGGCAAGTAGATAATAACACCCAGGCAGAATAAATTCCTGGCTTTAAGGACAAATATAGCTGAGTATCGTCAGCATAGCAATGGAAATTCACCTAACAGTAGCATATTTAATGAAAACAGCAAGGGACCTAAAGTGGAGCCCTGTGGAACACCACAGACAACTTCCAATAATGCCAATTTTACCTCCCCAATTGAGATGAACTGAAAGATAAGATTTGAACCAGGATAGGACAAGGCCAGACAGTCCCACTGTGCTTTCATGACGATTCAGTAGGATGTAATGGTCTACAGTATCAAAGGCAGCACTTAGATTGAAATTGAAACTGATGGAAAACCCGAGTCAGAGCTTATCAGCGGATCATTCACAACTCTGACAAGGGCCGTCTCGGTGCCATGTGCAGCATGAAAACCAAACTGAAACGTCTCGAACATACCTTTAAGAATTAGAAATGTTTGTAGTTGACTTGCAACAGCTCTCTCTAGAACCTTATCTAAGAATGGTAGGTTGGAGATTGGGAAATACTTATTGAGGACTTTGGGTCCAAAATGTGTTTCTTAAGCATAGGCTTTACCACAGCAACCTTAAGAGCTGAGGGAACTATACCAGAGGAAGGTGAACCATTTCTAATGTTTTAAATGTGGGTATTAATATCACCAAGAGCATCTTTTAAAGCACAATCACACACTCCAGGGTGTTCAAGTATGGCCCAACACCTTCAGGCCTGGGCTGTTCTAGACAATGTGTGTGTGATTTAATGCTGATAAATACAATAGAAACAATGTGAACAAAGATACAGCATATTTATGCATGTTAGTGCTGCAATATTTACATTTTGATTTATCATTAAAAAAAGTCTTCATTAGGTCAACCAATCAGACTTGAAAAGCAGGTTGCCTAACCTATATACTGACATCAGCAAAATGAATATTAACTGATTAAATATGTGCAGATGACAGTGGGAATGGTGGGGTTAGTGTTACACATCATCTATACTCCTGAATGCCAATGATTAGCACTAATTATAGAATTATGTACAGTGGCTCTCAAAAGTATTCACCCCCCTTGGACTTTTCCACATTTTATTGTGTTACAACATGGAATCAAAATGGATTTAATTGATCAACACAAAAAAAGTCCATAATGTCAAAGTGAAAAATAAAATCTACAAATTGTTTAAATTAATTACAAAAATAAAACAGAAAATAATTGATTGTATAAGTATTCACCCCCTTGAGACAATATTTGGTAGAGGCACCTTTGGCAGCAATTACAGCCATGAGTCTATTTTGATAAGTCTCTACCAGCTTTGCACATCCAGACAGTGAAATTTTTGCCCATTCTTCTTTGCAAAATTGCTCAAGCTCTGTCAAGTTGGATGGGAACCTTTGGTGAACAGCAATTTTCAACTCTTTCCACATATTCTCAATTGGATTGAGGTCCAGGCTTTGACTAAGCCACTCCAGGATATTGACCTTTTTGTTTTTAAGCCACTCCAGTGTGGCTTTGGCTGTATGTTTGGGATCATTGTCCTACTGGAAGATGAATCCTCCCCCCAGGCCCCAGGTCTCTTGCAGACTTCAGCAGGTTTTCCTCCAAGATTTCTCTGTACTTTGCTGCATCCATTTTGCCCTCTATCTTCACAAGTTTTCCAGGCCCGGACGCAGAGAAGCATCCCCATAGAATAATGATGCCACCACCATGCTTCACGGTAGGGATGATGTTCTCAGGATGATGTGCGGTGTTAGGCTTGAGCCAAACATAGCACTTAGCATTGAGGCCAAAAAGCCCTATTTTCGTCTCATCAGACCATAGAATCTTCTTCCACTTGGTCTCAAGAGTCTCCCACATGCCTTCTGGCAAACTCTAGCCGAGATTTGATGTGAGTTTTTTTCAACAATGGCTTTCTTTTTGCCACTCTCCCATAAAGGTCAGTTTTGTGAAGCACCCAGGCTATTGTTGCCGTATGCACAGTGGCTCCCATCTCAGCTGTGGAAGACTGTAACTCCTTTAGAGTTGCCATAGGCCTCTTGGTGGCCTCCCTGACTAGTGCCCTTCTCGCCCAGATACTCAGTTTTTGAGGATGGCCTGTTCTAGACAGATTCACAGTTGTGCCATATTCTCTCCATTTCCTAATAATGGACTTTACTGTGCTCCGAGGGATATTCAATGCCTTGGAATGCCTTTTGAAGAACCTTATTCCGGACATGCTTTGAATGTTCCTTTGTCTTCATGATGTAGTTTTTGTTAGGAAATTTACTAACCAACTGTGGGACCTCCCAGAGACAGGTGTATTTAACCTAAAATCATGTGAAACACCTTAATTGCACATAGGTGGACTCCATTCAACTAATTATTTGACTACTAAAGACAACTGGTTGCACCAGAGCTTATTTAGGTGTGTCATAGGAAAGGGGGTGAATACTTATGCAATCAGTTATTTTCTGTTTTATATTTGTAATTAATTTAGAACAATTTGTAGACTTTATTTTTCCTTTGACATTATGGACTTTTTTGTGTTGATCAGTGGCAAAAACTCCTAATTAAATCCATTTTGATTCCATGTTGTTACACAGTAAAATGTGGAAAAGTCCAAGGAGGGTGAATACTTTTGAGAGACACTGTATAGTTCTTTTCTGATTGTGCTTTTCCTCAAGATATAAGTAACAGTCAAAGGTGAGCCAGTTACCTTTGGGAGCTGTCGTCTGCAATGGCTGCTCTTTAATATAGTCCTCTGGGCAGATCAAGTTGTGTTTTTGCAAGAGTTTATTATCCACGCACCACCGGAAGGGCCACTCAACTGCAGTTGGAAAGATACACAGGACACGTTTAATTACCTTGTCCTTTGTCAATAATGCTGATTCCAAAGAGCTCAATTGAACACACCAGTAATAACCTGATTCCCCATTTCTGACAACAAGGAGGTCTGCCTCCATATATTGATTAACCTATCCAAGTAGAAGTCATTCCACTGTTATACTCGCTTGCTCTTATAGAATAAAAAGCAGCACACTGTTCTAGAAATAATAATCTTTTTATGTGCAGATAGGTCCTGTTCAGAGCTCTCTCCTCCAGAGCTGTGCCCCTTCACCCAGGCTGAGGACAGTCCTGACTGTTATACTGTACCAGGAGGCAGGCCCAGGCTGTGGTAGACATCTCTCCCGCCTCCTCGATGGCCCTGTTCAGAGCTCTCTCCTCCAGAGCTGTGCCCCTTCACCCAGGCTGAGGACAGTCCTGACTGTTATACTGTACCAGGAGGCAGGCCCAGGCTGTGGTAGACATCTCTCCCGCCTCCTCGATGGCCCTGTTCAGAGCTCTCTCCTCCAGAGCTGTGCCCCTTCACCCAGGCTGAGGACAGTCCTGACTGTTATACTGTACCAGGAGGCAGGCCCAGCCTAGGGTAGACATCTCTCCCGCCTCCTCGATGGCCCTGTTCAGAGCTCTCTCCTCCAGAGCTGTGTCCCTTCACCCAGGCTGAGGACAGTCCTGACTGTTATACTGTACCAGGAGGCAGGCCCAGCCTGTGGTAGACATCTCTCCCGCCTCCTCGATGGCCCTGTTCAGAGCTCTCTCCTCCAGAGCTGTGCCCCTTCACCCAGGCTGAGGACAGTCCTGACTGTTATACTGTACCAGGAGGCAGGCCCAGCCAGAGGTAGACGTCACCTACCTCCTCAATAGCCCTGTTCAAAGCTCTCTCCTCCAGAGCTGTGCCCCTTCACCCAGGCTGAGGACAGTCCTGACTGTTATACTGTACCGGGAGGCAGGCCCAGCCTGTGGTAGATGTCTCCCGCCTCCTCGATGGCCCTGTTCAGAGCTCTCTCCTCCAGAGCTGCGGCTCGAGCTCGGGCCTGGATGATGTGTTGCTCCAGCATGTCAGCTTCTGCAATCCTCCTGTTGTATTCCGAAAGAACCTGATTGGGGATCACAGAACAGATAATGATAAACCAGGCAGCCGTTCTAAAATATACAAACACTAAAAGACTGAGACGAGTATTTGTAATGTCTAATATAGTACAGGTCTGAGTTGTACTAATCTGGCATCTGCTTGCTTGTTGAGCACCATTATTGTTGAGCCTATTTAAAAAGGTCCAGGTAATAAAGTAATCCCAAATTGCCAATGTCTTGCATGTAAGAACTAAAGTTTCATGTGTCAAGATCTCACACCTAGTCAGAGCCTGAACCACTTGACTCTTATTGCAAATAATGAAAATAGAAAAGAGAGGGCAATAATAAAACCGTGAAGCAGCCCCCAGGACGGGGTCAGTACATGATGGGAAGCCTGTTCCAGCTCCAGCCCTCTAAACAGATACCTTCTGAAGCTCCCCCACGTATTTGTCATGGTAGCTATTGCCTCTCCTGCATGATTTCTCAAGGTTGGCTACAGTGTCCTTTCCTATAACGTCAGTGGTGTACAGATCCTTGAAGATGCTGGCAAATAAATGGGAGATGTCCTAGCAAGGAAGAAACATATAGAGAGCATGAGGATTGTTTGAGGGCTTGCTTGTGTTGATCAATTCAGACCTATACTGCATGTGTCAAAGATCAGAGCACTCACTGGACAGTATACATCTCCTTTGCTTGTTAAAACATACAAAAACTATTAACATGTGGTACAGTATTTTAAATCATTGTTTCAAATTTAGCACAAGGAGCAGTGAGTCGGACTGAAAGCCACAAAATGAAGCACTTTTTTTTTTTTTAAAGTTCAGAACAAAAGGAAAAACACAGAAGTTTAAAATAGAATAGTTCTGATCACATGACTATTTTCTTCACAAAAAAATTACAAAATAAAAATGACACATGGATTGACTAAGAGGCTGCCACAAATATAGTTTTTCACCAAGTCCAAGCATGCTTGCAAACAACTGGGTGGATAAATAACTCTGGATTAATAACCAGATAATGAAACATGTCATAATCACTGTATAGAAAGCTGCATGCATGTACTCACTTACTGTTAGTTAGTTAGCTACCACATTTTCAAAAACACCCTAGTGTTGTTCCATACAATCCTTATTAGATTAAATATAGTTAGTGTTGGTGCATTCTCTAGGTTAGCATATTTGATAAAGGCAATATTTTATGGTAATATACAGTACAGGTATGGAAATAAGACTCCTATTGCATAGCAGTTTCACTCATTCCAGGTTTTAGTACAAGCTTGATTAGCCACCGTGTATGGTAAGAAACTCAGGTATGTCTTATTAAAGTCATACTAAAACCAGGAATGGATCAAACTGCTATGCAATTAGTCTTATTTCCACCGTGGCAGAGTACTTCATTTAATACAAATATATACTGTATCATAAAAACTGTGTAACTATTTTATTATTTATTTTTATTACATTAACTTAAAAGACAAAGCATCACCATGTGAACTGATAAATGTACAGAAAATGCAACAATAGCATTCAGCTATACAGCTCATTTGATTTATAATCAAAACAGGTTTTTCCAGATTCTTTCATTCAAATCCCATGATGTGGTAATGTGATAACACCCCAAGACTGCCGCTAGAACAACAAGTTAATATGAATCAGGACGCCCAGCTCTGAAATGAAAGGCATCAGCTGTTGGTGTTTCTTAGGCACCATGAAATTCAGGGTTGTGGGGAGGGCTTCCACTTTTAAACGAAATATGTGTTTCACCTTTGAATTATGACTAGTTTGTTTTAATTACCATTCTGGTTCTTTCCATTGAGACAGAGCTTAAAGTCTCCCAAAGGTGATCTGTATTATTATTATTATTATTATTATTATTATTATTATTATTATTATTATTATTATTATTATTAACACTGGTGTTGTGCAATCATGCTTGGACTCAGTTCATGTTTTTCAATTACAGTTTCTTTTTAAAATCAATACCCAATTCTAACTCCAATTTCTTTGTTGTGTATAACGTGTTTTTATAAAAGTACAGTAGGTAACAATAATCGCCACACCTGCGTTTTCTCTGAAGCTGGTCTGTGTCTGTACATCGACGGCTCCGCAGCCACTGAACTGCATGCCTGCGACCCGCGCTGCATCTTCACAACAAAACTAAAACCACAGTACATTGATTAATTCAGACAATAAAAACACAGCACACTACGAAAAACACTGACCAAACCACACAAGAGAAATACATTAAAGTATCGCCTGATACGGCTACATCATGCATTAGCTTCTGTAAATACTATACTAAAACACAGTGAACAAATAAAAACTCACATCAGCGATAATTTAACGGTTTTGCAAGTATCTCGAAGAATGTGTTTATAAACTTATTATTCAACAAAATAATCAGAGCAAGTCAAGTGAATCCTTAGTCGGCCATCTTTGTTTACTGTTACCATAGTAACTTGTGCAGGTTACTGGGCGGTATGTTGTTAAAGGCCCGGTCTGGAGTGTGTTAGGCCTTTGTAAAGTGTCCAGGCTGCGGCAGTAAAGCTGGTGTAGAGAGTATACTGATAATTATCATACTGCTAAACAACAAGCTGGTGTAGAGAGTATACTGATAATTATCATACTGCTAAACAACAAGCTGGTGTAGAGAGTATACTGATAATTATCATACTGCTAAACAACAAGCTGGTGTAGAGAGTATACTGATAATTATCATACTGCTAAACAACCAGCTGGTGTAGAGAGTATACTGATAATTATCATACTGCTAAACAACAAGCTGGTGTAGAGAGTATACTGATAATTATCATACTGCTAAACAACAAGCTGGTGTAGAGAGTATACTGATAATTATCATACTGCTAAACAACAAGCTGGTGTAGAGAGTATACTGATAATTATCATACTGCTAAACAACCAGCTGGTGTAGAGAGTATACTGATAATTATCATACTGCTAAACAACAAGCTGGTGTAGAGAGTATACTGATAATTATCATACTGCTAAACAACAAGCTGGTGTAGAGAGTATACTGATAATTATCATACTGCTAAACAACAAGCTGGTGTAGAGAGTATACTGATAATTATCATACTGCTAAACAACAAGCTGGTGTAGAGAGTATACTGATAATTATCATACTGCTAAACAACAAGCTGGTGTAGAGAGTATACTGATAATTATCATACTGCTAAACAACAAGCTGGTGTAGAGAGTATACTGATAATTATCATACTGCTAAACAACCAGCTGGTGTAGAGAGTATACTGATAATTATCATACTGCTAAACAACAAGCTGGTGTAGAGAGTATACTGATAATTATCATACTGCTAAACAACAAGCTGGTGTAGAGAGTATACTGATAATTATCATACTGCTAAACAACAAGCTGGTGTAGAGAGTATACTGATAATTATCATACTGCTAAACAACAAGCTGGTGTAGAGAGTATACTGATAATTATCATACTGCTAAACAACAAGCTGGTGTAGAGAGTATACTGATAATTATCATACTGCTAAACAACAAGCTGGTGTAGAGAGTATACTGATAATTATCATACTGCTAAACAACAAGCTGGTGTAGAGAGTATACTGATAATTATCATACTGCTAAACAACAAACAAGCAAAATCAAAACAATTAGAACTACTGCTGGGGTTAGAGAAAATGGATATACAATTAATAGCAATAACAAATCACAATAATAAAATTTTAAAAAATGTAAGTGCAACTAGTATTAGCAAAGTATTAATAAAGTCATTTAGAAAATAACTTGTTTACCCTGTGATACTGTAAAAACACCCTTAATGTATTACAAATGTGTTTGCATTGTATTATTATTATTATTATTATTATTATTATTATTATTTTGGTGGGGGCTCGATATATGCAATTCAAATGAAACACATATTTACAATGTGGATGATAGTGTAATGTGCAAGTATTTTGTTTATGCTGTTTTTTTTTTTTTAATTGAATTGTTGGCCTGTGGCTTAAGATATGTTGAGATATCTTAAGATATGTTGATTCAGTCTGTCGTTGGTTCCAGTCCTGCATGTGTGATTCAGTGCCGTCGGTTCCAGTCCTGTGAGTGAGATTCATTCTCTCGTTGGCTCTAGTCCTGTGTGTGTCATTTATTTTACACGCTAATTCCTCCTACTTTCTTCCTCGCGCTACTATATTATGTTTGAGGTTTGATTGCCATAGTTTTGACATTGTCGCCATCAATAGAAACTATGTGTTGGCAAAATAGAATGAGTAATGGGGGGAAAAAATATTCTGCAGTGAATCCAAATACACCGTTGCTGTTTGAATTATTTCAGGTGTTGATGCCAATAACCAAAAATAAATAAACTAGGCGTAGCCGAAGCCTGAATGAACATGTTTCTTCTGTACCTGCAACCTGAAGAACCTGTGTTGCATTCCTTTCAAATGACAGTGCTCTGTTTAGTCTTTTCAGAGGGGAGACACAGAGTGAGTGTCTTTCGCTGGAATTAATAAAACCCCTTTGTTTGTAAGCAAATCACCTCTTAATTGCAATAATGAAAGTTGGAGGACGATGACAGTGCTGTAGGTATGCTGTGACACTGTGGTTATGTACCATTTTAAATGTGTAATTAGTGAAATCAATGACTCTTAAAATACTTCACTCCAGAAAATGTTGTAAGAATAAAAAGAGTTTAAAAACTTAGATACATTGAATACGAATGTGATAAACTAGAGAAATTCAGAGACAGGGTTTTTGCATACTGTGTCGTGTGTCCCTATTGGAAATTCATCAAATCTGTTTCTAATCATAAGAAATGAAGTACACCCCTGTTACTGGCTTACCGGTTTCATAGACAACAGAGCGCCAAGCATCCCTTCTGCTGTAGTAATTATATACCTAACCCTAACCCCAGCCCCAGGTGCCAGTGTGTTTATCAGTGCCAGTGTGTTTATCAGTGTTTCTCAGTTGAGTACAGTAAAGCTAATGTAGCAGCACTATACACTGCTTAATGAAAACCTTTAAAACCATTTTTAAATTGGGAAAACAAATTGCAATTCTTTGTATCACATACGTGAAACTGTTTTATAAAAATGTTGCGCACATTGAGACAAGGTATTTCAGAGCTGATTCAACTAGCTGCTCAATTAATACTTTTGGAGATTTCTTAATTTAACTTTTTACCAACAAGCCTTGACACTTGTTATAAATAACTGGTCAAATTAACATTGCAAGAATGCTGCATTAGGTGATATACTTACTGTATATTAAGCAGACAGTACACTGCCAGTATACTTAATCACTATGCAAAAGAGCCGGGCTCATCTGTATTGGTGGCTATAGAACTTTTGAGACCCCCCCCCCCCCCCCCCCCCCCCCCCCCCCCACACACACACACACACACACACACACACACACACACACACACACACACACACACACACACACACCCACCACACACACACGCACATGCTTGTTTATAGTGTTCATGAGGACTTTACATTGACTCTCACTATTTTATTTACTATTCCTAACTCCAGTCAAAAAAAAACTCTACACAGGGTAAAAGTCAACAACAAACACTATATTTGGGCACTTTTAGTATGTTTTAAAAACAATGACTGCTTATATCTGTTTAAACACTACAAGGAATTGGCTTGTATCCTCATTAGGTAGGTTTTGTCCGACGTTCCTTCCTTGTAGAGACTTTTTTGACCCAGAAAGCACTATAAACCTGTCCACTGATACACACACACACACACACACACACACACACTGATACACACATCCATACACTGATACACACACACACACACACATACACTGATACACACACGCACTAATACACATACATACACACACTAATAAAACATACACACTGACACACACAGACGCACTGATATACACACACATACAGAGTCACTTTGTTCTGCTATGTACTGTATAGAGCGGAGACACTTTTGGGAGCGCACTTGTGGGAATGAGGCAATTAATTCATTATCTGCATGCGCAGTATAACAAGTGATGGTAATTAGTTTGAAGGTCGGGCGTGGCCGTCACTTGCCAAACAAGTTTGAAAGACTCTAATAGGGCTGCTTTGTAGGTTTATATTATGCTGTAAGTTTGTTTTAAGCGAAGCACTTTTTAAATAACGAAATGCTTTTTCATTGGAAGCTTCTATCTCCTGTGTGTCTTTGTGAAATAAGTTATATTCGAGTTGGAACACGCTACATACCTAGAAAGGATGCAAGCAATCCTGACTAAAACAGTGCCTTGCTTGAATAATACAGGTATGTGACCAGAGAAATAAAGTATTGTCCCTGATCACTGAAAAAACAAAAGCCAAGGGCTAGGGCTGTGACCGCAGAACGCTCACAACCGCACAATACATAGTCTTTGTGTAGGTGAAGTCAGCGGCTACATCACTACGTTTTGAAGCCGTATCTAACAACAGTGGGGCAAATAACCAAGATGGGGTGTGTCTGTCCGTACAGTGAAAATAATGTAACTGTTAAACAGTGATAACTATTTACCTCGTTGACTACCTGCTCTTGCAATTTACCTGTCAGTAGGTGAACGTAGTTTAGGGTAGTTTATTATTATTATTATTATTATTATTATTATTATTATTACATACTAAATAATACAATAATAAATAAATAATATAATCCCTTATACGAATATTTATAATATTATTAATATAATAATATAATACTAATATTATAATATTAATATTATTTTAATATTATTTCCCTATTATTATATTATTTATTATTATTATTATTATTATTATTATTATTATTATATCCCTTATACGTATGAGTTATTATTATTATTATATTATTATTATTATTATTATTATTATTATTATTATTATTATATAATTATTATTATTATTATGAGTTTATTATTATTATTATTATTATTATTATTATTATTATTATTTATAAATATATCCCTTATACGTATGAGCTATTGTTTAAAGTTAAACATTAATGTAAATTTAAAACATATTTCATGATTATGGTTTTAGTTTATTTATTATTATTATATAAAAGTTTCACAAACTTGAAAAGGGTCCCCTGCATTTTTGTATTTCTATTTTTTTTTTTTTCATATAGTCCAGTTCTTTACACGTCCTGCATGCAGAGGTCTACCAAGCCAGGCTGCTGATGCTGTGACTCGCTTCACCGCTGTCAGCAATCCAGTCGATGGGTGTGGATCTGGTGGATGACACTGACTGCACTAGACGTGAGAAAGACGCTGGTCGAGATACTGCTGAGAAACATCACGTCCTGTGCTGTTCTTATTTGTTAATAACGAAGGGGTCGTTGCTTGACTGCACCAGGTTGTTGCAACTGTTTTTATGAGTTAGGATTAGATCGTGACTTCTGTTTTTGAGATTATCTTATTACCCCCAGAGTGCACTTTGGACTTGTCTCCAGAGCAAAGGAGTGCAACACGATGGAATCAAACAAAAACGCAAATGGGCACGGTAAGTTTTGTTTTTCTCATTTTAGTTTTGAAACAACTGCTGATACAAAAACCACCTTGTGTATTGTTTTGTCATAATTAAAATGATGTTTAACATGGAATGTGTGTAGCTCCGAATTCAAATAGAATGGCATAGTTCTCATTGCTTGTCCTACACTGGATGGGTAAGGAGACAGCTCTTGAATGACTATGCGACATTACACGAGGGTCTGGTTCCTGTTGCCCTAGATCGACTCCGTTTCACCAAATACCAGTCCTGTACCATAAATTGAGCACAATTTGGCTAAATCAGGACACAACATTGCTGCAACAGACGCGCAGTTTGAATCTGTTGTCAATACTGTAGCAGCGACATCATCAGTGTTTCTATAGGATCTCTAAAATGAGTCTAAACTTGTAGACATAAAAACAAACTGCGAGGTTCTGAAAGTGTTTAAAACGGTTTCGTGGGTTACACGTTAAAACCTAGATTACTGTTGCGCGGTGTTGAAGGGTTTGGTTATGTAAGTTTGAGGAATGTTGACATCTTGCTCGTCTTGCCCTCGTTGTGGGTGAATGTTGCACACACCCAGGCAATGCCCAGAATTACAGACCGCCTGTATAGACCTGGCAGTATCGACCGAGGGCCGGCACTGTGTCATACTTGTCATACTTGTCTAACTTGTTGGGACTGGAACGAGGGAATGTTCTTTCCCTGAACTGGATTGGTTCACGATGTCAACCCCTTCACCCTCACCAGAGTGAAGGCTTGTTCAGGTGTGCTATAGTTATACGAGGGGCGGAGCTGGCTAGAATCAGTACATAAAATAGTTGAAAACATAGCAGGAGATGTACATTTTTGACATACAAATGTCCACTATTGAGGTACTAAGAATCCAGCAGATTGGTTAGGAATACCATTAATGTAACAGTGAAGCGTGTATTGATGAAACATACAAGGACAGTGAAAAGAAAGTTTTTTCCTCAAATTTCAGGTAGACTTTAGACTCTACCCTGCAATGCACACACTGTCATGTCCATGAGAGGATCAGGTATTCAAACTGTCTTTGACTTGATGTCAGACTCTACCCTACAATGCACACATTGTCATGTTATTAATGTCAATGTTATATCAGAGGGCTCTATTCAATTAAAAACAAGATCTGATATTAAATATGATTGGCAAGCAAAAATAAAAATGCAAGATGTTAACCAAAAACGTACAAACGTTTTTTTAATTTTAGTGAAATAAAAAAGTAACAAAATAATAATAAAATGTTATCGAACAATAATAATACTACAAATAACAATAATAGTAACTCTAGTAATATAAAGAAATATACTGTCGTGTGCACGGGGGAAGGCAGCAGCAGGGCTGGTGGGTGGTGCGAGAGGTCCCGGGTTCGCGCCCACCCTCTGCCTGTGTGTGGATTGCCTCACCCTGTGTGATGCACCTGCCTGGGGGAACCGAGACCGTTACATTGGTGTTAGAGTGGGATGCAGGTACCTCGGCATGCACTCGTTGGACTGTAGCCTGGTGAGCAAGTCCGGGGTGGACTTGAGGCTGGCAGGGGAGAGTGCAGCGCGTACACAGGGGAAGGCAGCAGCAGGGCTGGTAGGTGATGTAATCACACATCAAGATGTAAGCCTGATACACGCTTCTTGCAGGGAGCCGGCTCTGTTGTACAGTGGTATCAGCGCGATGCTTAGTGCGAGAGGTCCTGGGTTCGCTTCACCTGTGTGTGGATTGGGGAAAATGGATACTAGCTCTTGCATCCACACAGTGTGTGATTGGTGTGCTGCGCTCTCTCTCTCTGAATAGACGTGTAGACAGTCGTCTATATGCAGTCAGCGGAGGTTGTGGAGGGCAGTTGCTTGGTGTCTCTAGAGGTAGTGTAGGGCTCTCCTCTATCTCTCTCTTGTTCTCTCTCTCTCTCGCTGTGGGACTTGTTCTCCGCTCGTGATACCAGACGCTGGACTCTACGCTCTGTCTCTCTACGATGCTGCAGCTCACTCGGCACAACTGTCTCTCCAAGTAGTGGGGCTGTCCTTTTTTAAATCCATTTTTACTCTGTTGTCTGTGCACCCCAGACCCCCATAATAAACGCACCCTGTTTTATACATTATACTGCACTCGCCTTCTGCGTGTAGGTGAGGCCTTTCTGCACTGAACCCTTCCATGCACAAGGGCATGTGTGTCCCACAAATACAGTGGTGCTGGCTTCCTTCCTTTTGCAATGAGGGGCATGAAACAGGGTTTCAAATGTACTGGCAGGCTGGATCTGCTCATCAGCATGGTCAGTGTCCTCCTTGTGATACTGAGTCACTCTCAGATGTATTTAAGATGAAACAGTTTGCACAAGCACTTAATTGTTTGTGTACCTGAAGGGGTTAAACAGCTAAGGGCCCCCCCGGGACAGGGAGTCTACAAGGTGTGAGAAGGTTCCTTCATCTTGTACAGAAGGTGCCAGTAGTTTTTCAGATTCATCCCATAGTTTCTTGAGCCACAGTGATGCAAATCTGTACAGTTCAGTTGTTTATTATTCGGTAGTCTCTTAGTTACAACAAATGAATGCAGTAGTAATTATTGTACTCTGAAGGTGAATTAACTCTTTCAGTCCTGGTGGGAGGTCCCTCCTCGTCTTAGTGCTGTTTACAGTTAAAATACTGACAGGACTTTAAAGCACAATTCACTGAAATATGTGTAAAACGTTGTTTGTTTTTGTCATGTTCTCAAGCTCAGTAAAGGAGCTCTTTCTTGAATTCTGTAACTTCTTTATTCAGTAATTCAGGACTGAAAAGGTTAATGTTGTTGCAGAAATAAGGCTGCCAGTGTTTTTCAATGGAACTCCTCCTGCTCATACAGTAGACTCTGATCCTGGTGTGATAACAAGGTAATTGTACAAAAACACAATGTATACTGGCTCAATAAATACTGACACAAACGCCCTCTGCAGGAGGATTTGTCGCTGTACGGCTTTGAACACAAGAGGGCGCCAATCACTGTTTTCAAATCGAGTCGGCCTGTTATTTTGTTTAATTTGTAAAGACTTTTTCTATCTCCGTCTCAGTAAGCTGCTGCAGGGGTGTACCGTCTTCTGGGTTACACTGCACCTGAGTTCTCAATTACTTAAATTAACCAAGCTTCTTAACTGGTCAACACTATCTTTTACCCAGGTCTTAACCCATTGATGAGTTAAAGAAACCCAGACCTATTATTATTATTATTATTACTATTATTATTATTATTATTATTATTATTATTATTATTATATTATTATATTTAGCAGACAGCTGTATCCAAGGCGACTTACAGACGCTAGGGTGTGAGCCACTCGCAACTACGTCTCGCCTGAAAGACGGAGCACAGGGAGGTGCAGTGACTTGCTCAGGGTCACCCAGCGAGCCAGTGAGTGAGCCGGGGTGTGAACCGATTTGCACTGGAAATAAAGGAGACCACAGCAAGGTCTCTTCTCGGGGCTGAGGATGAGGAGGGAAGGGGTAGGGAGGGGTTATATAGATGCACATATATTGCTTCTAGTTGTGGATTTCTTCTTCCTACTAACTGCTGGCGGTGTGGTACCAGAGACACGGAGAAGATGTAGCGAATCTGCCCGCTTGCTGAGGTGAATGGGGAAGTTTCATGTCCAAGGTGTTACTATTGATCCATTTTGTTGGATCTCAGCGGGCTCCGAGACCCACCACCAAGCTATATGACCAACAATTATTAACGGGATTTAATACAACAGTGTTCAATACGTGATAGCAATAATAAAACAACCACAACAACACAAACGTAACAAGCGCTCTACGCGAACTGTTTTGCGCCTAAGAAAAAAAGAAAAATTAAATAAATAGACGCGAACTGAAATTTAGAGGCACAAAAAAGAAAAATAAATATTGCTCAAATGTGTTGTTGAATATCTACAGATCTTTTTTTCCTTCCTTTATTGCATAACACTTGTGCAGTTCAATACTTTGCATCAACAAAATTAACATGGTCAGATTCCTCTAACTGCCTGGTATTATGTTCCTCAGAATGGTCTGCCACTCCGCACATTGCTTGCCGTTTTGTAGCACTGTGTGTTTAATTTCATGTTTGAACTTCTGGCTCCCTGTTAAAAAGGCAGTCTTGCCTGCCATCAGTTTCCCAACATCCTGATAAAACGTGAAAAACGTGGATTTTTTTTTTTTTTCCACATTGTCAAATTTAAGCCAGGGGCAATGTTTTAGCCGCTGTTGGTTGAAGTTGTATTTTGAACACTGAGCTCGCTGTAAGTAACTCGAAGTTCCCTGCTCGCTTTCCTCTCCTCGCATGCCTGCATTGCTCATTTCTTGTAAAGACACCAACATATTTGCTATTTTCATCATCTGGGTTTGACAAACTGCCTCGAAACTAGTAGACGTCGCATTGATAAATCAGTGAAATTCGAGCGGTATGGGATTTGTAGTTTTTAATGTGTGATTAACAGTGGGCAGTGGACACCAATAAACTACATTCCCAGTATACCTTACGATTGAGCTGTGAGTTTAGATCTGAGAGAAAATGAGATTTTTTTGAATTTTGTTTTATACTTTTCAGATGAAAATGAATCACGTTTATTGTTTATAGTCAACCTTTAGGGATTTCTAGTCGCACGCGTGCGCCTAAGTTTAAAAAGTATGTTGGCACATTTTGATAGTCTCTTATGCAGAAACTGTTGGGGGATTTTCATCTGGCTCTGCCCATCTGCCGAAACAAAAACTGTTGTATGCATATATGCTAGTGCTTGTTCTGATCTGTCCCGAGGTCCACTGAAAATCGCGATCCATGTATTGACCGCCGCTGCTTTAAGCCATGCAGGTAGCACAGGTACATTCATATTGCACGTCAGTTTCACCCATACCAGGTTATACTAGGAGCTTTGTCAGCGGTGACAAACTCATATGTGTCTTATTAAGCTGACAGTAAAACCAGGAATGGATCAGACTGCTATGCGGGTCTCATTTCCATGTTGCAGGTATAGCTTTGTAGAAGTGGCAATGCGATCACATACTGACCGTGCATTATCTGTCCGGTTCGCATACGATCACATTAAACTTAGATTAAGTCGCGAGCGCTCCACTGCAGTGTAAATGATACGGGCGGACAGCTATATACTGTAATCTGAGGAAAACACACGCCCAGCAAGACAGGGGAAAAAACACGTCACTGGTCCGGAGCAAGGCTGCCTCTTTACTTTGTTTTCGTGGAACAAAACAGTTCATGTTGTATAAGTTTCACACGATAAAAACAGACGATACAGATAGTTTGCAATGCAATGTATACAGCGACAACCGAAAAAAACAAAATCCGAGGAAAATGTCTTGCAAGAGAACATCAGGAAAGTGGCACGGGAGAACCGAGAGAGACTAGGTGAGTGCTTTGACACAGCTAGTAAACAGCATAACCGTGCAGCTGACTCGGACAGCTGCGATCTGACTGGAACAGCAGGATGGACTGTGGAAAACCCGGTGTGGGGCACTTCAGCTTGGCTATTCTTCAATTTACGGGGGTTTATTAAATAAACTATATATAGTATTGGTTGCTTGGCTCTGTTAGTGCATTCCAGTATATTACGTTGTTCCCCAATACAGCCAAGTTTCGGTACACAGGCTGGAAATAGTTTTATAATTACATTACGATGCATTCCAGCGGCAGAAAAGATTTTATTTCTGTATTTTCCCAGCACTTTAAGTATTGCAACAGAAGTGACATGAACAGACATGCAGAGACATACTTTTAAGGGTTGCCCGGGTGCTACTACTATGTTATATTGTGTTAAACGCTGTAATAAAAACACGAATTTCAGTTGAATTTTACAAACGGAGATTTCTCTAAAATCCTGCTCTTTCCCTTTACATTGTTCAGGGAGTTTCCTTTTTGGTCTTTTTTGTATTGTTGTCTGTCCCCTCCAGCAAGCTTCTCGAATCTCGGTCTCTGTGCAGAGACCTGTGGCGCGGCGGTTTGCTATTCCTAATCTACATTAATGATTTAGATTCTGGTATAGTAAGCAAATTTGTTAAATTTGCAGACGACGCAAAAGTAGGAGGAGTGGCAAACACTGTTGCAGCAGCAAAGGTCATTCAAAATGATCTAGACAAGATTCAGAACTGGGCAGACACATGGCAAATGGCATTTAATAGAGAAAAGTGTAAGGTACTGCACGCAGGAAATAAAAATGTACATTATAAATGTCATATGGGAGATACTGAAATTGGAGAAGGAATCTATGAAAAAGACCTAGGACTTTTTGTTGACTCAGAAATGTCTTCATCTAGACAATGTGGGGAAGCTATAAAAAAGGCTAACAAGATGCTCGGATACATTGTGAAAAGTGTTGAATTTAAATCAAGGGAAGTAATGTTAAAACTGTACAATGCATTAGTAAGACCTCATCTTGAATATTGTGTTCAGTTCTGGTCACCTCGCTATAAAAAAGATATTGCTGCTCTAGAAAGAGTGCAAAGAAGAGCGACCAGAATTATTCTGGGCTTAAAAGGCATGTCATATGCAGACAGGCTAAAATAATTGAATCTGTTCAGTCTTGAACAAAGAAGACTACGTGGCGACCTAATTCAAGCATTCAAAATTCTAAAAGGTATTGACAGTGTCGACCCAAGGGACTTTTTCAGCCTGAAAAAAGAAACAAGGACCAGGGGTCACAAATGGAGTTTAGAAAAAGGGGCATTCAGAACAGAAAATAGGAGACACTTTTTTACACAGAGAATTGTGAGGGTCTGGAATCAACTCCCCAGTAATGTTGTTGAAGCTGACACCCTGGGATCCTTCAAGAAGCTGCTTGATGAGATTCTGGGATCAATAAGCTACCAACAACCAAACGAGCAAGATGGGCCGAATGACCTCCTCTCGTTTGTAAACTTTCTTATGTTCTTATGTTCTTATGTCCACGCTTCGGTCACTGTGCTACCTGCTGTCTATGCTAACTATGGGAAATGTTCTCTGCATATTAAATTAACATCACAATTGCTCGCTGACGCTGTATGCGACCCTGGCGTTATTACAAACGTGACAGTCTGCGACCTCTTTCAGAAGCAGACTTGAACTTGACTTTGTAGAAAAGGAAATTCTGATAAAATCACACAGGAGGCTAGTTAACATAGTTTCAGAAATGCATTGTTTAGCTGCACGACTTGCAGATTGAGGGTCAGTTTGTAAAATGTTGGTAGGGTGACCTTTTCCTTAGTGAGGGGGTGAATATGTTTTATGATTTTAGAATTGAGCACAACCACAGTATTGTATACAAGCTAACAGATTGTACTGACCCCGTGTTTCTGAAGAACAACAAATACAAATGTAAAAACATAAATTAATAGACTGAAAAATTACATATTGACGTCATTATTCATACAATTTACAATCAAGCACGTTCTTGTAGAACATATTAAAGTGAACATGGTTTTAAAAAGTTTTAGAATCACCTACATTTCTCCAGTTTTTATTGAAATTTAAACAGTTTAATGTCTCAATGTACTCTGAAATTAAAGCATAGAACAAATAAACAATTGGAGATAAAAAAAATAAATCATGGAATCGTTTTGTTTAACAAAATGTAATCTAAATGTTTGACTCAAAGTACCACCTTTTGCAGATAGAAGAGCCAAACACACTTGTGGCATTCTTTCTACAATGAAAATCAAATATTGTTCGGAAAGTTCTTCCCAACACTGTTGCAGAAGTTCCCACAAATGTGTTGCACTTGTAGGTTGCTTTGCTTTCACCCTTCTGTCCAGTTCATCCCAAACCAGCTTGATGGGGTTTAAGTCTGGAGACTGTGCTGGCCATTCCATGATTTGAAGCCTACCGTCTTGTTCTTTTCTTCTAAGGTAGTTCTGACATAGCCTGGAGGTATGTTTTGGTCATTATCTTCATGTAGGACTGCACTGCAAAATGCTGTGGTAGCCGTTTTGGTTCAGGGTGCCACTCACTCTGTGCAAATCACCGACTCTGGATCCAGCAAAAGAGCCCCAGACCATCACGCTTCCTCCTCCATGTTTGACAGTTGGTGTCACACACCGAGGAACCATCCTTTCGCCTCCTCAACGGCGTACAAAAACCCTGCGTGATGAAGAAGATTTCAAATTTTGATTCTTCGGTCCATAAGACCTTCTTCCAGTCTTCAGTAGTCCACTGGCGGTGCTTCATGGCCCAGGGAAGCCTCTTTTTCATATTTTGCCGTCTTAGCAATGGCTTTCTTACTGCCACTCGACCTGTCAAACCTGCAGCTTGAAGTCTTCTCTTCACAGTTGAAACTGAGACTTGCTTACTTCGACCAGTGTTAAGCTGTGCTTGAAACTGTTGTCCTGTGAGCCGCCTATTATATAAGCTGTTGACTCTCAGAAACTTGTCTTCTGATTCTGTTGTGGCTTTGGGTCTGCCAGACCTCTTCCTGTCAGAGTTTCCTCCAGTTTCCAAGTGCCTTTTGATGGTGTAGGAAACTGTACTCACTGACACCTTGGCTTTCTTTGCAATTTCTCTAAAGGAAAGACCTATATATGAGAGAGAGAAAGAGAACGCTGTTTACAAATTATTAATATGTAAAAGTTTAGTTTGTTTTTATTCTTTTAATTAATCCATTGGGGAAAAAAGCCAGAGTGAAGCAGACTTACCTTTTTTTAAATAGTGCAGTTAGTCGGTTCGTGTTGCTGTGGGTCCATGACCAGGCTTAAGCTGAACACGGATTCTAAATGAAATGTTGTTCCTGTTATTAAGCGCTGGTAATAATCTGAAGCACTGCTATTGCAAAATAACACAAGCCCGTTTTCACTTTAGTGAAGTAGGCTAGAATGTGTGTTTATTTATTTGTCTATGTTTTCATTAAAAACTTGCCGTTCTTTATTGAAATGCATGTTCAGGTTATGTTTCACATTGAAGCGTCTTCTTTTCCTTTTACTCATTCAATCAAAACAAGTAGGAATCTGCAGAAGACGTTTTTCAAGTCAGGTGAGCTTACTTGTGTATATGCAGTCATTTTACTTTAAAGGCACGCCCTGTACCTGAAATAGCAAGGAAGTTAAAAATACAAATAACGCTCTCCTCGTCGTTCTGCTCGCTGTCGACCCTTGTTAAAGATATAAACTAAAGTACCTGATCCGAAGCACGTGCAAAACTTGCCCCAGTAGTTAAAGTAAAACATAGATATTTTAAAACTTCAAGAAATGACTTGGTTACATTATTGTTTGAAGTTATTTTATTATGATTTTGCCCTGTAACTCAATGGATGATATTTAGAAGCTGCCAGCACAAAGGCAAAGACACCATTTCTTGGAGGAATACCACCATTGTAATGGTATAAAACAAGAGACAACTATGTCTATACTGTTAAAGGTATACTGTTGAAATGGTTTTATTCAGAGAAAGAAGTCCTTCAGTTTGCACCCTTACTTTTTAACAAATGTAGGTGTCTGTGATTGAGACACAATTCATGGACTTGGATTAACGCACTGAGCTGTTGCGCTACTTTTAGAATGAAACACTCGCCTATAGGTACCAAAACTGACTCCGTGTTACTGAATAAGAAAGTGCACTGGATTAGAGCTTATCTGTACTTGAAAGATGATATCATTGAGATTTTTGTTATTATGCAGTTAAATAAACTGTTCATGAAAAGCTTGATTTTAACAGTTGGTTAGTCGTTATCAGCATTGGAAATGATGCCAAACTCCTTAGGTCTTTGAAAATTGCCAAAATGGTCCCTGAAGGTCCTTGAAGTTTGTATCCAAACAGCTATGAGCCTGGTCTTTACCACACGTGCTTGCGTTAAGCACAGATTGTACATTATTTCTGCAGGAGAGGTTTTATTAAATTAATATTTGAAGTGGGCATGCATGTACAAGGTTTGAGTAACATTTCATCTTAACTACCCTCGTGTGTTATTTGTCAGGTTGCTCCGTCTGGTACAATGACAAGTTGTAAGAAGTCATTTCAGCATTTGTTTTTCTGCAGTTGAAATTTGCTTCTGAAAGTGGTATGAAGTGTCTCACAATGCATCTGAGAGCATGTGCAAGCCCCGAGCTTGGGGTTGGGTTTGCCCCTGGAGTTTCAGTCACAGTGATTGTTGGGCACATTGTTTTCCTTTTGAGAAGTTGTAATATTTTAGTGACACATTATTTATTTTTAAATTCTGAACACTAAAGTCAATGGAGTGTAAAAGTTAAATCCGCGATGGCCCCCGAGAAGGAAAGGCCATCAAATTTGTTGTAATAAAAGCATTTCTACATGTTTTTTTAAATTATAATTTTTTGTTTGCTTTTGTATTTTAATTTTAGATGTGTTTAAGCATAAACTATTGATAATAACCACCTTTTTGGGGTTTTGTTTGTTGAAATCTAAAAATATGTTTGACTGCCCTAATTCTAAAATAGATACATGGATAGGAAAGTTAACCTGGTCCAATTCCACACAGTGACTGAGGAAGGGTATAGAAGACTGTTAGAAAATCCTAACATGACCAGTAAGATTGTACTCCAGTTAACTACAGTATAAGAAACTACAGTGGCTAATGCCTGTTTGACAGAATTATTCTTCCAGAAGGTGTGGGTGTGTTGTGTACTTTCACATGAAGACGCCCTCCCAACACAACTAAAACATTTTAAGTAGCCTGTTATGGGCTTTTGCCAGATTACTACATGCTGACAGTTGCTTCATATGATTATTTGCTCAGGTGACTCAGATGGAACAGGAGTGTTTATGGGCTGAAAAGACTGTCAAACCCTTTAATGTAGTGCTAAAGGAGAATTTCAAGTGAGCATTTCCACCCAATTGAGCTGGCACAGTGTGGGGCATCCTATTTCCAGTGGAGAGTCTCTGTCTGTGAGGGGCATCCTATTTCCAGTGGAGAGTCTCTGTCTGTGAGGGGCATCCTATTTCCAGTGGAGAGTCTCTGTCTGTGAGGGGCATCCTATTTCCAGTGGAGAGTCTCTGTCTGTGAGGGGCATCCTATTTCCAGTGGAGAGTCTGTCTATCTGTGAGGGGCATCCTATTTCCAGTGGAGAGTCTCTGTCTGTGAGTGGCATCCTATTTCCAGTGGAGAGTCTCTGTCTGTGAGGGACATCCTATTTCCAGTGGAGAGTCTGTCTATCTGTGAGGGGCATCTTATTTCCAGTGGAGAGTCTCTGTCTGTGATGGGCATCCTATTTCCAGTGGAGAGTTTCTGTCTGTGAGGGGCATCCTATTTCCAGTGGAGAGTCTGTCTGTCTGTGAGGAACATCCTATTTCCAGTGGAGAGTCTGTCTGTCTGTGAGGGGCATCTTATTTTCAGTGGAGAGTCTCTGTCTGTGAGGGGCATCCTATTTCCAGTGGAGAGTCTGTCTGGGCTGGGGTTCATGGAATTGAAGTCGTTGTTCACGTTATGGTCACCACCTGACCCTGTTTCTGCTGATTGTCCTGGTTTTGAGGAAGGGGTCCCCTTCCCTCTGACTTACACAATCACCCAGACCGCTGTGCAGTTTCCGATGGCTCTTGGCTGTTTGAAACTGGTCAATTCCACTGTTACCTGCTCCTCTACTCTTGTGAATGCTCCATGGCTCAGCTTCCTGGGTGTATCTCCTCCTCAATTCCCATCTGCATGGAGAGGCAGCAGGGCATGTAGAGCAGGTTCTCCCCAGGATACCAGCTGCTCTGCTGCACACGGCACAGCACACGCTGCAGCAGACAGCGCAGCACACGCTGCAGCACGCAATGCAGCAGACAGCGCAGCACACGCTGCAGCACGCAATGCAGCAGACAGCGCAGCACACGCTGCAGCAGGCAATGCAGTAGACAGCGCAGCACACACTGCAGCACGCAATGCAGCAGACAGCGCAGCACACGCTGCAGCACGCAATGCAGCAGACAGCGCAGCACACGCTGCAGCAGGCAATGCAGTAGACAGCGCAGCACACACTGCAGCACGCAATGCAGCAGACAGCGCAGCACACGCTGCAGCACGCAATGCAGCAGACAGCGCAGCACATGCTGCAGCATGCAATGCATCAGGTTACAGCTCTGCTGCTTTCAATGTGCAAGCCTCCATGGCTGTTGCTGGAATATTTGGTCAGGGTGTGGAAGGGATTTTCATGAAGAAATATTTCAAGCACAGCTAGCAGTCACAAAGGGTCATCTGTAAATGAGAATGTTTGTACGCCACTTTATTTAGGCCACAGAGAGGAAAGCAAGCTAGTGTGGTCATGAACTGGTAGCCTCAGGGGTTTGTAACATTGAGTGCTGTACACAGCCTGTATTTACAAAGCCTGATTTGTATTTACTAACCCCAGCCCTGATATGTTTGCTAAGGCCTATCCCTTATCTTAAAGGTAACCACAATGCCAACCCTAGAAAAGTAGCTGCCGTGGCACACTGCTGCACCACTCGGAGATACAACAGCAGGGCATGAAGGGCACGGCAATGCTGCCTTCGTTGGGCATGAAGATTCTGGGGCACGGAGGCAGTTCCAGGGGGCAAAAAGACAAAGCATAACTCCAACCCAAGGGCATGATTTCATATTCCTTCATAAAACAACAAAAAAGAAACACGAAGAGCCAATTATATTGATGGAATTAATTCAAACAAACACAAATCAACATGTTCTGAGTGACTGACACACTAATTGTTACAAAAATAAAATCTACACTTCCATTGTAAAAATAAAATGGTATCAAAAATCAAATTTAAAAACAACAAACTTACAAAAATACAAATGCTAATTTCACAAAAAATAAATATGCAGGGTATTGTTTACAAACTGTAGTTTTGCTAACCGCCGTTACAAAACGTGTACAAACAACGCGACGTTGGGGGTGAAAAAAAAACCTTGAAACTTGGTCAGGCAATGGAGAGTGCTCTGCATCACAATGGTGAACAGCTGGTTGTACACAGTGCTTTACATTTGAGAGACTTTATATAGTTTCATTCTTCTGGAAATTTACAGTTGTGAAGGATTTACTTTTTTTCCCCAGCAATGCACATTATCAAAAAAAGCATGCTGTTTTAAAGCATAACTGTTCTAACCTGTTTCTTGAAAGAACACTGTTTACTAGTGACAAAGCAGAACTATGTAAGGTAGTGAGAATGTATTACACTAAATCATTTTTGGTGTAACAATTTGAGCAAAACTAATAATTGTCTACCTATTGTGTTTTCATTTTTAGCATCGGTATATTTGGGGGGAGAACACTAAATTACAAAACGGCAACAGTCATTGAAATGTCTGCCTGTCTGTGTGCTCCTTTCTGGCCTCACGTCGCCCCTACAGCCAGCCTGTTCACAGTCATTTTGTCACGGGTCGAGATTAGACAGAGCACGGCCCAGCTGATGCTGAGCAGGTTTGTGGAAGGGTTTGTGATCAGATTGCTGGTGCTGAGGGACACCGGCGGCAGTGACGGGCGGGCTTACAGGCAACTTTTGCCGTAAGTATTTTTAAATCTGAGAGGCACTGCGTTTAAGCAGCTTGGGCACTTCGGCAATTGTCACCGGTGCCATCGGTTATTTTGCACCCTGCAGTAGCCAAATCAGAGATAACTTGAAACAGCCCAGACCGCTGGTAACCCCCCCTCTGTCTCTCTCTCTAGGGTTACAGGATGATGAGGATCTGCAGTTCCTTCTGAAGGGCAGCAGGCTCCAGAAAGTGAAGTCCAGCTCCTGGAAGAAGCTACGCTTCTACAAGCTGCAGGAAGACTGCAAAACCATCTGGCATGACTCCAAGAAGTTACTGAGCAGCCCTGACAAGCACACCTGTAAGCATGAACACAGCTGTCCTTATAGCAGCCTGCTTACAGATAACACAGCTGTCCCTATAGCAGCCTGCTTACAGGTAACACAGCTGTCCCTATAGCAGACTGCTTACAGATAACACAGCTGTCCCTATAGCAGCCTGCTTACAGGTAACACAGCTGTCCCTATAGCAGACTGCTTACAGATAACACAGCTGTCCCTATAGCAGCCTGCTTACAGATAACACAGCTGTCCCTATAGCAGCCTGCTTACAGATAACACAGCTGTCCCTATAGCAGCCTGCTTACAGGTAACACAGCTGTCCCTATAGCAGCCTGCTTACAGATAACACAGCTGTCCCTATAGCAGCCTGCTTACAGGTAACACAGCTGTCCCTATAGCAGCCTGCTTACAGGTAACACAGCTGTCCCTATAGCAGCCTGCTTACAGGTAACACAGCTGTCCCTATAGCAGCCTGCTTACAGGTAACACAGCTGTCCCTATAGCAGCCTGCTTACAGATAACACAGCTGTCCCTATAGCAGCCTGCTTACAGATAACACAGCTGTCCCTATAGCAGCCTGCTTACAGATAACACAGCTGTCCCTATAGCAGCCTGCTTACAGGTAACACAGCTGTCCCTATAGCAGCCTGCTTACAGGTAACACAGCTGTCCCTATAGCAGCCTGCTTACAGGTAACACAGCTGTCCCTATAGCAGCCTGCTTACAGATAACACAGCTGACCCTATAGCAGCCTGCTTACAGGTAACACAGCTGTCCCTATAGCAGCCTGCTTACAGGTAACACAGCTGTCCCTATAGCAGCCTGCTTACAGATAACACAGCTGACCCTATAGCAGCCTGCTTACAGGTAACACAGCTGTCCCTATAGCAGCCTGCTTACAGATAACACAGCTGACCCTATAGCAGCCTGCTTACAGGTAACACAGCTGTCCCTATAGCAGCCTGCTTACAGATAACACAGCTGACCCTATAGCAGCCTGCTTACAGGTAACACAGCTGACCCTATAGCAGCCTGCTTACAGGTAACACAGCTGTCCCTATAGCAGCCTGCTTACAGATAACACAGCTGTCCCTATAGCAGCCTGCTTACAGGTAACACAGCTGTCCCTATAGCAGGCTGCTTACAGGTAACACAGCTGACCCTATAGCAGCCTGCTTACAGGTAGCACAGCTGCTGTGAATGCACTTTGAAACGAGCTGTCCGCTTAGGCTGGGATTATTATTATTATAAATCAAATACAGTTTGCAATTTGGTGCAAGTACAGATAATGCAGTGAAGTTCCTTATCACAGATACCATACAAAAAGTCTTGCTTCCAGGTTTCCTGAGCTGGCATGAGAAATGTTTGAGCTAGATAATTCAGCTGGTTGCTCAGTGATCTGACATCTTGGGACTTCATAACAAAAGCAGTGCATTCAAAGCATAGCTGTTCCAATGGACGCAGTATGAATTGGATAGGAGGCTGTGTGGTCCAGTGGTTAAAGAAAAGGGCTTGCAACCAGGAGGTCCCGGGTTCAAATCATGGCTCCACCACTGACTCATTGTGTGAGCCAGAGCAAGTCACTTCACCTCCTTGTGCTCTGTCTTTTGGGTGAGATGTTGTTGTAAGTGACTCTTCAGCTAGTCTCTAAGTGGCCTTGGATAAAGGTGTCTGCTAAGTAAAGAGCTAATAATACTAATACTCTGTCTCCACCAGTATTGGGGTTGGCAGCAGGATTGGTTACTTACCTGTAGGATCTGATTGAGTGTCTTCGCTCTTCATTCTGTAAACAAGATGCAAAACAACAGAGAGGAGCAGGTTTTCTTTTCCTGTTCTACTCTAAATCCAAGTCCAGGCTTAATGGCAACAAGAAAAAAAGGCACCAGTACATATTTCTTTTAAAACTTGTCGGTAAGACGTTTATAAGGCTGACCATTCTAGTTTCCAGTACAGTATGATTTTACGTTAGGGCAGCACCCAAGTGAAGGCTGTTGTAATGGTGCTTCATGTACTTCAGGAGGCTCAAGCATGATGACTGTGACACACCACAGCATTGGCAAGGCTTGCCTACCTTTTATTAAGGTTATTTTTATGAGAAATGCCAGTAGGTGCTACATACAGCACAATGATTGACACCTGTTTTTTGTCTGTAGAGAAACTGGAGGCACTTTTTCATTCCCATCCTCTTTAATGTAACATCCCAAGGCAATGCCCATTTTCACTTTGAAGACATGCTTCTTGAACCAAAGAGAACAACTAAACTGTCCCTAAACAGCAAAGAATTCGCACACACCCTTCTCTTCCAGCCAGATCTTACTGTCTTCCTTAAATCTGAAATAACAAACAGGGTGTGTTTCCGTGGTAGCACAGTGTGTGATAAAGCTGGACTGAGTTGTTGCAGTGCGTTGTGCTGCTGCAGGATCACCATGTAGTGTTGCATACTGTATACTAGCATTCACAGCATAGTGCCCTGGTTCACACCAGCTATCATATACCAATATCCTTCGTTACAGGAAAAGTGGCAATTCTGTCATTCTCTCCAGGCAACAGCAGGTACAGTTTGAATAAACTAGTTTCCTGTTTCCACTGCCTGGATCGCCTAACT
Source organism: Polyodon spathula (assembly GCF_017654505.1). Taxonomy (NCBI): domain Eukaryota; kingdom Metazoa; phylum Chordata; class Actinopteri; order Acipenseriformes; family Polyodontidae; genus Polyodon; species Polyodon spathula. Next base: position 689,958 of record NC_054536.1, on the reverse strand, counting down.
ACGGCTACCATGGCAACAGAACAGGGTGTTTCCACCACAGAACTATATATTGGAACACTAGCGCATCAGCCATCTTACATAGGTCTGAGATAGTATTAGTATTTAGTAGAGTAAGTATTACTCTTGTGTTCTGGATAGATTGCTTTATCATATGGGTTAGGACAGCTCCAGGGTTTATGCTGGTGTTCTGGATAGATTGCTTTATCATATGGGTTAGGACAGCCCCAGGGTTTATGCTGGTGTTCTGGATAGATTGCTTTATCATATGGGTTAGGACAGCCCCAGGGTTTATGCTTGTGTTCTGGATAGATTGCTTTATCATATGGGTTAGGACAAACCCAGGGTTTATGCTTGTGTTCTGGATAGATTGCTTTATCATATGGGTTAGGACAAACCCAGGGTTTATGCTTGTGTTCTGGATAGATTGCTTTATCATATGGGTTAGGACAAACCCAGGGTTTATGCTGGTGTTCTGGATAGATTGCTTTATCATATGGGTTAGGACAGCCCCAGGGTTTATGCTGGTGTTCTGGATAGATTGCTTTATCATATGGGTTAGGACAGCCCCAGGGTTTATGCTTGTGTTCTGGATAGATTGCTTTATCATATGGGTTAGGACAGCCCCAGGGTTTATGCTGGTGTTCTGGATAGATTGCTTTATCATATGGGTTAGGACAGCCCCAGGGTTTATGCTGGTGTTCTGGATAGATTGCTTTATCATATGGGTTAGGACAGCTCCAGGGTTTATGCTGGTGTTCTGGATAGATTGCTTTATCATATGGGTTAGGACAGCCCCAGGGTTTATGCTTGTGTTCTGGATAGATTGCTTTATCATATGGGTTAGGACAGCCCCAGGGTTTATGCTGGTGTTCTGGATAGATTGCTTTATCATATGGGTTAGGACAGCCCCAGGGTTTATGCTGGTGTTCTGGATAGATTGCTTTATCATATGGGTTAGGACAAACCCAGGGTTTATGCTGGTGTTCTGGATAGATTGCTTTATCATATGGGTTAGGACAGCCCCAGGGTTTATGCTGGTGTTCTGGATAGATTGCTTTATCATATGGGTTAGGACAGCCCCAGGGTTTATGCTGGTGTTCTGGATAGATTGCTTTATCATATGGGTTAGGACAGCCCCAGGGTTTATGCTTGTGTTCTGGATAGATTGCTTTATCATATGGGTTAGGACAAACCCAGGGTTTATGCTGGTGTTCTGGATAGATTGCTTTATCATATGGGTTAGGACAGCCCCAGGGTTTATGCTGGTGTTCTGGATAGATTGCTTTATCATATGGGTTAGGACAGCCCCAGGGTTTATGCTGGTGTTCTGGATAGATTGCTTTATCATATGGGTTAGGACAGAACACCAGGGTTTATGCTTGTGTTCTGGATAGATTGCTTTATCATATGGGTTAGGACAGCTCCAGGGTTTATGCTGGTGTTCTGGATAGATTGCTTTATCATATGGGTTAGGACAGCAAGCCCCAGGGTTTATGCTGGTGTTCTGGATAGATTCATTCAGGCACTGCTTTCATTTTGTCGTTGTTTTTTTACTACAAGAACACAATTGAAATGGTTGTGTTGAGATTAGCTGGTGCCCCGCAGTTTGATAAGACCTGTCCAGCCAGACCCTTTTAGTGCATGTGCGAGAGATCCCTGTTAGCAGTGCAATGCCTGAAGCTCCTAGTTTTTCCTTAGTGTTCTAGAAGGTAGCGGAGTGAACTAAAATATAGCTCAGTACGCATGTGTAAGAAGATCTATGTGTTTTTTACATGGTCCATCACTGTGTAAAGGTCAGTAAGGGTGCTTTACTGTACGTGTCGGTGTGTTTGTTTGTCACGGTGCTTTACTGTACGTGTCGGTGTGTTTGTTTGTCACGGTGCTTTACTGTACGTGTCGGTGTGTTTGTTTGTCACGGTGCTTTACTGTACGTGTCGGTGTTTTTGTTTGTGTTTGGGTCCACAGCCGTAGTCGATGTGCTGTTGCTGGTATCTTTGTTAGCCTTGTTAAAGAATTAGTTCACAACACAAGCTCCTCATGCTCATTCCATTGCATCACAAGGACTGCTGACTGAATCAGAGAGTTGTGTGGGAGATGTGAGTCATGTGACTTAGCCTGCCTAGTGTTCTACTGGAACAGTGTCCCGGCTCCACTGCACACTTGTCCTATAGAAAGCAGGAACAGTGTCCCGTAGCTCAGTACTCGAGGCACACTGTAGGAATCCTATAAAAACAACATCTGCCAGTGCGAGCCATGCTTAATCTTTTGCTGCCGTGGAAACAAGCCCCAGGGCAGTTGCGATAACCTGCTTTTAATATATGTATCCCATTAGTACAGCCAGCGTCCTGTCAGGTCTAGGCACAGTTATGTGGGAGATGTGAGTCATGTGACTTAGCCTGCCTATTATGTGAGCTCCTGCTCCACTGCACACTGCTGTCCTATAGAAAGCAGTACTGGAACAGTGTCCCGGCTCCACTGCACACTGCTGTCCTATAGAAAGCAGTACTGGAACAGCGTCTCGGCTCCACTGCACACTGCTATCTATAGAAAGCAGTACTGGAACAGCGTCTCATCTCCACTGCACGCTGCTGTCTATAGAAAGCAGTACTGGAATGGCTTTGCCACTGCTTCAGCCCTGACTCGCGTCTCGCACACAACTATCTGTCTACTACTCTTCGATACTTGGCTTCATTTACATCTGCAGTACAAGCTGTGCTATAAATCAGGAAGCAATATTTTATCTTGATCAATCTTTATTGCACCCAATCTTTATTGCTTTCCATGTGGTTTATTACATCTCGTACAAAATACATGAAGGAATTGTTTTGTTGCCTCTTTAATTGGTTAGTGTGAGCCGGATGGCTTGAGGTGACATCAGACCAGAAAGGATAATGGACACACACCAGACTGAAGTAAATGAAAGCGCTGATGCGTGGATTTATTCTAAAATAAAAGGTTTACACAAAACACTAAACAAAACAAACGGCACGTTGGCAAAAATAAATAGATAAAACAGGCAGTGGACAAACCCCACACGAGTATGGTGCTGGTCCTTCCAGCACGAGTAGCAATTGCTATTGTAATTATTATTTATTTCTTGTTTTCTCTCCCATTCTCCACTGCGAACTCAACAACCCGTGTGCATGAAACACTTACTCTTTTATGCAGCTGTGCCGAGACTGGATTGCTAGTTAATCATTCAACTGAATCTCAGCACAGTCTGAACTAATTGTGCACTCCCCGTGTCCCCAAACAAATACCTGCTTTAATCTGCACGTGAAGTGATTGTGCAATCCCTGTGCCTAAATACAAATATATATATTTGAAACCACTGATGATACACAGCCCACATTACACCCTGTGCACCAGTACATACACACCCAACAAGAACACCCCACAGAAAACATAAAACCTAAAATACACACAGGGACGGGGCACCACAACACAGTGCGCACCACCAAGACTTGATGAGAAGCAGAAGTTCGAGGATGATGCTCACATGAAGTGCAAACTGAACGAGAGGAAAATCTCAGGCTTTAGCAAAAATCATTAAAGGAGTTAAATAATTCCAGTAGATATTACCAAGTATGAATGGACATCACTTTATAGGAGCAAACATTTAGAGTGAACGTGCATTCTGTTATTTGTATTATTTTTATTTTCATAGCAATTAACAAATTGCTGAGTGCTCTTGTATGTTTTTGGATAATAGAACTAGATCAGCAAGACGCACTGTTCGTGCACAGGGTTTAGAGTGACAATGGAACTAGATCAGCCAGCCCCGCTGTCAGTGCACAGGGTTTAGAGTGATAATGGAACTAGATCAGCCAGCCCCTCTGTCAGTGCACAGGGTTTAGAGTGATAATGGAACTAGATCAGCCAGACCCGCTGTCAGTGCACAGGGTTTAGAGTGATAATGGAACTAGATCAGCCAGCCCCTCTGTCAGTGCACAGGGTTTAGAGTGATAATGGAACTAGATCAGCCAGACCCGCTGTCAGTGCACAGGGTTTAGAGTGATAATGGAACTAGATCAGCCAGCCCCGCTGTCAGTGCACAGGGTTTAGAGTGATAATGGAACTAGATCAGCCAGCCCCGCTGTCAGTGCACAGGGTTTAGAGTGATAATGGAACTAGATCAGCCAGCCCCTCTGTCAGTGCACAGGGTTTAGAGTGATAATGGAACTAGATCAGCCAGCCCCGCTGTCAGTGCACAGGGTTTAGAGTGATAATGGAACTAGATCAGCCAGACCTGCTGTCAGTGCACAGGGTTTAGAGTGATAATGGAACTAGATCAGCCAGCCCCGCTGTCAGTGCACAGGGTTTAGAGTGATAATGGAACTAGATCAGCCAGCCCCGCTGTCAGTGCACAGGGTTTAGAGTGATAATGGAACTAGATCAGCCAGCCCCGCTGTCAGTGCACAGGGTTTAGAGTGATAATGGAACTAGATCAGCCAGCCCCGCTGTCAGTGCACAGGGTTTAGAGTGATAATGGAACTAGATCAGCCATCCCCGCTGTCAGTGCACAGGGTTTAGAGTGATAATGGAACTAGATCAGCCAGCCCCGCTGTCAGTGCACAGGGTTTAGAGTGATAATGGAACTAGATCAGCCAGCCCCTCTGTCAGTGCACAGGGTTTAGAGTGATAATGGAACTAGATCAGCCATCCCCGCTGTCAGTGCACAGGGTTTAGAGTGATAATGGAACTAGATCAGCCAGCCCCGCTGTCAGTGCACAGGGTTTAGAGTGATAATGGAACTAGATCAGCCAGCCCCGCTGTCAGTGCACAGGGTTTAGAGTGATAATGGAACTAGATCAGCCAGCCCCGCTGTCAGTGCACAGGGTTTAGAGTGATAATGGAACTAGATCAGCCAGACCCGCTGTCAGTGCACAGGGTTTAGAGTGATAATGGAACTAGATCAGCCAGCCCCTCTGTCAGCGCACAGAGTTAAGAGTGATAATGGAACTAGATCAGCCAGACCCGCTGTCAGTGCACAGGGTTTAGAGTGATAATGGAACTAGATCAGCCAGACCTGCTGTCAGTGCACAGGGTTTAGAGTGATAATGGAACTAGATCAGCCAGCCCCGCTGTCAGTGCACAGGGTTTAGAGTGATAATGGAACTAGATCAGCCAGACCTGCTGTCAGTGCACAGGGTTTAGAGTGATAATGGAACTAGATCAGCCATCCCCGCTGTCAGTGCACAGGGTTTAGAGTGATAATGGAACTAGATCAGCCAGCCCCGGTGTCAGTGCACAGGGTTTAGAGTGATAACGGATCTAGATCAGCCAGACCCGCTGTCAGTGCACAGGGTTTAGAGTGATAGTGGAACTAGATCAGCCAGACCTGCTGTCAGTGTACAGGGTCCCATCTGGAAAGGGAAAGGGATCAACCAGTTTTAAAGAAGGAAATCAGCTTCAGTATTGAGTGATGCCACGCAGACTTCCTTACATTATCCACAGCATGGTGACCTGGAAGTGATCCTGACACTTCCTTCCTCTTCATGGCTATCCCAACACTGGCTGACGCTTCATTAAAAAAGCAATCTACAATTCCACCTCTGCAGAACATTTTGTTTTTATATTTATTTTATTGAATAAACAGTGCTTTTAATCAAAGCCTATTTCTTATTCATAACAATTCAGAAATACTACTTTGTCATTGCTTTAAGTTCAATGACAAACATTTTGAAGACATTGTGGAACAAAATTTTTAGTATTTTTAAATGTACTGCAGTTGAGGATTTTCTTTATAGTTCATAGTATTATTTTTAACTCGAACAGAGATGTTCGTCCAGAGAAATAATCCAGAACAAAAGCCTGCCTGTGTGTTTTATATACATGCAATAAACATGCATTGTCTGTGAGAATCAGAATAATCACAGTGGTATCATCTGCGATGGTAAACAGTCAATCTATTTTTATGGTGTAGTTATTTGTTTATTTAGCACACACCTTTATCCAAGGCAATTTAAATAGACTGGGGTGTGTGAACTGTGCATCATCTGCAGAGTCACTTACAACAACGTCTCACCCGAAAGGCAGAGCACAAGGAGGTTCAGTGACTTGCTCAGGGTCACACAGTGAGTGAGCTGGGATTTGAACCCGGGACCTCCTGGTTCCAAGCCCTTTTCTTTAGCCACTGGACCCCACAGCCTCCTAGTGAGTTTTATGTAAGAGTTCCAGCGAGCTGTGTAACTAGAGCAGGATTGTTGGGACACTTGCAGCTTGGTATTTACCTCAGGTGTTTTCACAAACACCACTACTGTAGATCATTGAAGTGCTTTGAGATGGTGGTCCACTATGAAAGGCGCATATAAAATAAAGATTGATTTACTACATACAATAAAAAACAGTGAAATAAGGGTCGCAAAAAAGGGTTCTTTTACAGTGACAGTATTAGGATCAGGCACTGTTCAGATCACAAGCCTCATATCATTTCTTTCTATTGTGTGTTTTAGGGTTAATTCCAAATAAGTACTGCAGGGTGGAACTGAAGCCTCCAGTTCCACAGCAGTGTGAGCCGTTCCTGTTTTTTGGGGGTTTTTTTGGTCCTGTGAGATTTAATTAAATGTGGCGTGCACAACATATTAAGATCAGCTTTGTCAATTTAAAAACAAACAAAAAGCGTGAAAGACTCAAACTGATGTGTGCATTGACACTGTGTGCATTGACAGCTCATCTGCTACCTGCTATTTGAGAAGACCCTTCTCTGCAATAACAGATGACTCACTGGGGTTCAGGTTACAGTAAACCATGTGACCTTTGATCTTGTAGAACACTGAGAAACACCTTTGTTTTTTATTCTCTGATAATAGATTCCAAGTCTTTTATTCTCCTATTCATGGGTCTCTATGAGGTTATGAACTAGCATGACAATAAATACCGTATTCTGCTTTTAATCATGCAGCTGTATGCATTGTAGTCATGACAGCCTATATACCCCTATAGCAGCGGTTCTCAACTGGAGGGGGGCATCCTAATAACAGTAACAGTTTACGCAGGTCTAGGTAGGAATTTTACAAGCTTGCATATGTTTTATTTTTTTGCGTATGATCCTGGTTCTTTAGCTGGCTAGACCGGCTTAATAAAGCAGAGCCCCAATCATGGGTGGTGTTGTGTTTAAGAGTCCGTGACAGTTCTGTTCTCTTGTTCAGAACATACAGTGGATCTGTCTGTGGTGTGTGAAAGGATAGCGATTGTGCCGCTGCATCATAGTCTTAAAAAAACAAATCATCACACTACAATGCCACATCACATTACAGTGCCACATCGCACTACAGTGCCACATCACATTACAATGCCACATCCCATACATCACACTACAGTGCCACATCCCATACATCACACTACAGTGCCACATCACACTACAGTGCCACATCCCATACATCACACTACAATGCCACATCACACTACAGTGCCACATCCCATACATCACACTACAGTGCCACATCCCATACATCACACTACAGTGCCACATCACACTACAGTGCCACATCCCATACATCACACTACAATGCCACATCACACTACAGTGCCACATCCCATACATCACACTACAGTGCCACATCCCATACATCACACTACAATGCCACATCACACTACAGTGCCACATCCCATACATCACACTACAATGCCACATCACACTACAGTGCCACATCCCATACATCACACTACACATCCCGTACATCACACTACAGTGCCACATCCCATACATCACACTACAGTGCCACATCCCATACATCACACTACAGTGCCACATCCCATACATCACACTACAGTGCCACATCCCATACATCACACTACAGTGCCACATCACACTACAGTGCCACATCCCATACATCACACTACAATGCCACATCACACTACAGTGCCACATCCCATACATCACACTACAATGCCACATCACACTACAGTGCACACATCCACATCCCATACATCACACTACACACATCCCATACATCACACTACAGTGCCACATCCCATACATCACACTACAGTGCCACATCCCATACATCACACTACAGTGCCACATCCCATACATCACACTACAGTGCCACATCACACTACAGTGCCACATCCCATACATCACACTACAGTGCCGTACATCACACTACAGTGCCACATCCCATACATCACACTACAATGCCACATCACACTACAGTGCCACATCCCATACATCACACTACAGTGCCACATCCCGTACATCACACTACAGTGCCACATCCCATACATCACACTACAGTGCCACATCACACTACAGTGCCACATCCCATACATCACACTACAATGCCACATCACACTACAGTGCCACATCCCATACATCACACTACAGTGCCACATCCCATACATCACACTACAGTGCCACATCCCATACATCACACTACAATGCCACATCACACTACAGTGCCACATCCCATACATCACACTACAATGCCACATCACACTACAGTGCCACATCCCATACATCACACTACAATGCCACATCACACTACAGTGCCACATCCCATACATCACACTACAATGCCACATCACACTACAGTGCCACATCCCATACATCACACTACAGTGCCACATCCCATACATCACACTACAGTGCCACATCCCATACATCACACTACAGTGCCACATCCACATACATCACACTACAGTGCCACATCCCATACATCACACAGTGCCACATCCCATACATCACACTACAATGCCACATCACATGTACTGGTACATCACATTCTACTTGAGAGACTTTTTACATTCCAGTGGCAAGTGGCAGCAAACCAACATTGTTCTAACTGCATGCTTTCCTACCACACACACATTTCATATTTGTTCTCCACTCCAGCTGTTCATTGCTGGTTTATACCCCTGCATACTGCAGTATTCATGCTCAGTTCTGCTAGAGCTGTTTTGTATTCACTCCATTGCCTCCTGGTCGCATGTTTTGTTGGGACTGTCCTTTCTGAGTAGCTAAGGGTGACGATCAACAGCACAGTCTGCCCTCCAGAATGGTGCATCCCAGCCATTTCTTCTGACACTTTTCAAAATTAATATATATATAATATATATATATATATATATATATATATATATATATAAATATATATATATATATATGTGTGTTGTGTGTGTCTCGAGCCCCATTTTTTTTTATATATATATACAGCACTTTTCAAAATTAATTTTTTTTTTTTTATATATATATATATATATATATATATATATATATATATATATATATATATATATATATATATATAATAAATTGCTAATGAAGTTCCCAGTCCTCTAGCTGGTAACTTGGGCATTTTTAAGTTAACAAAATAAATTCTGTCTTCTCTGTTTGTTCTGAAGAGCAGGCTTCCTGCAGATAGACTTGCCTGTCTTCTCTGTTTGTTCTGTGCATTCACACAGATGAAGCGTGTTGTCTCATTCACACAGATGGAGCTTGCTGTCTCATTCACACAGATGAAGCGTGCTGTCTCATTCACACAGATGAAGGCATGCTGTCTCATTCACACAGATGAAGGTGTGCTGTCTCATTCACACAGATGAAGGCGTGCTGTCTCATTCACACAGATGAAGCGTGCTGTCTCATTCACACAGATGAAGGCGTGCTGTCTCATTCACACAGATGAAGGCGTGCTGTTTCATTCACACAGATGAAGGCATGCTGTCTCATTCACACAGATGAAGGCGTGCTGTCTCATTCACACACAGATAAAGGCGTGCTGTCTCATTCACACAGATAAAGGCGTGCTGTCTCATTCACACAGATGAAGCGTGCTGTCTCATTCACACAGATGAAGGCGTGCTGTCTCATTCACACAGATGAAGGTGTGCTGTCTCATTCACACAGATGAAGGCGTGCTGTCTCATTCACACAGATGAAGCGTGCTGTCTCATTCACACAGATGAAGGCGTGCTGTCTCATTCACACAGATGAAGGCGTGCTGTCTCATTCACACAGATGAAGCGTGCTGTCTCATTCACACAGATGAAGTGTGCTGTCTTATTCACACAGATGAAGGCGTGCTGTCTCATTCACACAGATGAAGGCGTGCTGTCTCATTCACACAGATGAAGGCGTGCTGTCTCATTCACACAGATGAAGGCGTGCTGTCTCATTCACACAGATGAAGGCGTGCTGTCTCATTCACACAGATGAAGGCGTGCTGTCTCATTCACACAGATGAAGGCGTGCTGTCTCATTCACACAGATGAAGCGTGCTGTCTCATTCACACAGATGAAGCGTGCTGTCTCATTCACACAGATGAAGGCATGCTGTCTCATTCACACAGATAAAGGCGTGCTGTCTTATTCACACAGATGAAGGCGTGCTGTCTCATTCACACAGATGAAGGCGTGCTGTCTTATTCACACAGATGAAGCGTGCTGTCTCATTCACACAGATGAAGCATGCTGTCTCATTCACACAGATGAAGGCATGCTGTCTCATTCACACAGATAAAGGCGTGCTGTCTTTTCACACAGATGAATGCGTGCTGTCTCATTCACATTCGCTGTTTGTGTTCTTGTCCAGTCTCTATCCAGGACATTGAGGAAGTGCGTCCAGGCCGGCAGTCCGAGGGCCTGCAGAAGAACGCTGGAGACGCCCCGGATGGCTGCTGCTTTTCCATCTTCTTCAAAGGCCACAGGAAGAACCTGGATCTGGTGGCCAGCTCCGAGGAGGAGGCTGTGCAGTGGGTCACGGGCCTGAAGAAAGTGATCCACCTGTCAGACAAACTGAACAGCAAGCAGAAGCAGGAGCAGTATCCTTTCCCATCTCTTTCTCTCTCTCTCTCTCTCTCTCTCTCTCTCTCTCTCAGATGCTGTGCAGCAGGCTGTACCATGCAATAGGGTCCAGCGATACAAGATTTTTCACAATGCGATACAAGCTGAGTAGAAAGCGATTTTTATTATCACAATAAGTGATTGTCTAGGAGTGATAAATGCAGTGCACAAATGTTTTGGCTAGTGCCAGTGTAAAGAGGATTTCTCTCCAATGCATTTACTCACAGCTCCTGCTTAGTAAGATATATTTAATCTGTGAATAACAAGCTACATCAATGAGAAAAACAAATGAATGTAACGCTTTAAAACAATGGCTACAAATTCCTAATGAACTCTGCTCAGTAACACAGGAATAACACCTGCATGTCTTCTGTCTTTGAGTTGTGAAGTTGTTCATTTTGCATTCAGCCCTGTTAATTCATGTGGATTGAATGACCTGTATTCACGATGTGTTTCTTTGTAAGAAAGGATGTTGATCCTGGTTCCAGCTGCCTGTTCTTTTGTTCTTACATCAGAAACTCAGCTGGATTTACAGCTGTCTCCGCAAGGCCGACGCGAACAACGACAACAAGATGACTTTCAAGGAGCTCAAGCACTTCCTGGGCGAAATCAACATCAAAATAGATGACCTTTACGCAGAGATGCTTTTCAATGTAAGAGAAACACAGCATTTCCTTGTCTCATTTATTTACAGAGAAGCTTTTTAATATAAGAGAAGCACAGCGTTTCCTTGTCTCATTTCTTTACAGAGAAGCTTTTTAATGTAAGCATAGCAATTACGCAAGTAATTAACTCTGTATCTGTCCAATCCTGTGCTGGGTTACAGGTACACATACACAGGCAGGTAATTAACTCTGTATCTGTCCAATCCTGTGCTAGGTCACAGGTACACATACAGTCCAATGAACTCCTGCCAACAACCTGCAATAGCTTTCACCAGACCTGCTTTTATTAAATTAATAACAAGGCTGTCTGAGAAGTAAACATATTTTTATATGTTTACAAGGTATGTGTTTCTAGAATCCAAATTGAATCGTATTGCAGTAAAAACAAAAAAGGTGTGATGAAAGACTGGGCTCTGGAGTACTGGAGTTTATTAGTGTTGGGGGGCTGGGTGTCTGAATGATAAATGAATAGAATCTGAAAGCCATTGCTCCTTCAGGAGTGTGACAGATCCCATTCCAAAACGCTGGAAGGCTCTGAAATCGAGGAGTTCTACAAGCGGCTGACCCACAGGAATGAGATCGAAGTGATCTACTCGAAATATGCCGGCAGCAAGGGGATGATGAGTGTGGAGGATCTGGGGAACTTCCTGAGGTTGGAACAGCATGAAGACGTGGGGCCGAACGAAGTTGTCACACTCATTGAGAAATACGAGCTAAATGAAGCAGGTGAGAGAGAGCTGGGGAGTGCACTGAGGGTTATTCCTTGTACACTCATTGAGAAATACGAGCTGGATGAAGCAGGTGAGAGAGAGCTGGGGAGTGCACTGAGGGTTATTCCTTGTACACTCGTTGAGAAATACGAGCTGGGTGAAGCAGGTGAGAGAGAGCTGGGGAGTGCACTGAGGGTTATTCCTTGTACACTCATTGAGAAATACGAGCTGGATGAAGCAGGTGAGAGAGAGCTGGGGAGTGCACTGAGGGTTATTCCTTGTACACTCATTGAGAAATATGAGCTGGATGAAGCAGGTGAGAGAGAGCTGGGGAGTGCACTGAGGGTTATTCCTTGTACACTCATTGAGAAATACGAGCTGGATGAAGCAGGTGAGAGAGAGCTGGGGAGTGCACTGAGGGTTATTCCTTGTACACTCGTTGAGAAATACGAGCTGGGTGAAGCAGGTGAGAGAGAGCTGGGGAGTGCACTGAGGGTTATTCCTTGTACACTCGTTGAGAAATACGAGCTGGATGAAGCAGGTGAGAGAGAGCTGGGGAGTGCACTGAGGGTTATTCCTTGTACACTCATTGAGAAATATGAGCTAAATGAAGCAGGTGAGAGAGAGCTGGGGAGTGCACTGAGGGTTATTCCTTGTACACTCATTGAGAAATACGAGCTGGATGAAGCAGGTGAGAGAGAGCTGGGGAGTGCACTGAGGGTTATTCCTTGTACACTCATTGAGAAATATGAGCTGGATGAAGCAGGTGAGAGAGAGATGGGGAGTGCACTGAGGGTTATTTCTTGTACACTCGTGAGAAATATGAGCTGGATGAAGCAGGTGAGAGAGAGCTGGGGAGTGCACTGAGGGTTATTCCTTGTACACTCATTGAGAAATATGAGCTGGATGAAGCAGGTGAGAGAGAGCTGGGGAGTGCACTGAGGGTTATTCCTTGTACACTCATTGAGAAATACGAGCTGGGTGAAGCAGGTGAGAGAGAGAGCTGGGGAGTGCACTGAGGGTTATTCCTTGTGCAATCACTCACAGATTCACAGCCAGTCTAGAGTCTACAGCCCCACATTTGTGTGCTTCATTTAAAGCCTGTTCTGATAAGTAAGATCAAGTTCGTAATAATCCTAGTCTGCTGTTTTATTTATTTATTTCTTGTTTGTTAATTTTTAGCAAAGGAAAATAAGCTGATGAGCAGAGATGGCTTCCTGATGTACCTGCAGTCCAGTGACGGGCTGATATTGAACCCCACACACACCTTGGTGTACCAGGACATGAGCCAGCCTCTCAGCCATTACTTCATCTCCTCCTCTCACAACACCTACCTGATGGAGGACCAGCTCAAGGGACCCAGCAGCACCGAGGCCTACGTCAGGTACTGGAGCCAGCACACACACGGCACACTGTTTCCACGGTAACGGGGACCACTTCATTCAGCTCGGCGATTGCAATCAATGGAACCCTTTCTTTCGTTGTGCTTTATATCGAAACAAGTTATTTCACAGAGAGCTGCCTTTGTCTATACTTTGTTTGCCCGCAAACATTTTCACGACCTTCATTAAGTGATAAAAAACAAAAGTACTTTTTGAATTCGGTTTTCAGTTGCGTCTTACTAAACAGTAAATAGAGATGCAAAAAGACAAGATAGGTATTCCAAAATCTAATGAACCAATACTTTACACAGCTGGATATTTACCAACATAGGTCAATATTAAAATACATCTGGGATATAGGCAAACTATTGTAATGGCAAACTGAACTTCACTGAACAGGTAATTGCATGTCAGTACTTCAGAAGAAGGCGTTGCAGTGTTATGTTATCTGTATCTGGTCTGGTTGGCTTTCACCCTTTACTGCCCTGGGTGTGTTCCCATACTTATGCAATGCCTATTCTCATATATTGGGCGGTGACAGTAAGTACTGGTCTTGTGTGTTCCAGGGCTCTTCTGAAAGGGTTAATGTGTGTTCTAGGGCTTTTCAAAAAGGGTTATTGTGTGTTCAGTTCTTATTGTCATCACTGGTCTTGTGTGTTCCAGGGCTCTTCTGAAAGGGTTAATGTGTGTTCTAGGGCTTTTCAAAAAGGGTTATTGTGTGTTCAGTTCTTATTGTCATCACTGGTCTTGTGTGTTCCAGGGCTCTTCTGAAAGGGTTAATGTGTGTTCTAGGGCTTTTCAAAAAGGGTTATTGTGTGTTCAGTTCTTATTGTCATCACTGGTCTTGTGTGTTGCAGGGCTCTTCTGAAAGGGTTAATGTGTGTTCTAGGGCTTTTCAAAAAGGGTTATTGTGTGTTCAGTTCTTATTGTCATCACTGGTCTTGTGTGTTCCAGGGCTCTTCTGAAAGGGTTAATGTGTGTTCTAGGGCTTTTCAAAAAGGGTTATTGTGTGTTCAGTTCTTATTGTCATCACTGGTCTTGTGTGTTGCAGGGCTCTTCTAAAAGGGTTCATGTGTGTTCAGTTCCTATTGTCATCACTGTCCTGGTCTTGTGCCTTCCAGGGCTCTTACAAAAGGGTGCCGCTGTGTTGAGCTGGACTGCTGGGATGGACCCAACGGTGATCCTGTGATCTATCATGGGTACACCCTCACCTCCAAAATACTCTTCAAAGACGTCATCAAGACTGTGAAGGAGTACGCTTTCAAGGTGAGAAGAGACTAGGAAATGTTTAAAGTCATCCACATGGTCAGTTTCCTCCTTGTGATACTCGCTCTCAAATGTGTTTTAAAAATAAACAGTTTGAACTACAAACGCTCCGTTCCTTGGGGTTGAGGATAACCTGTCAGTGCAGACACTTTGGACAATTAGGGGGCTGGGTTTTGTGAGTGATTGAGATTCTTACCCTCAAAGAAATACCTTACGTGTTCACTGGTTGTAGCGAACAATTTCTACTATTCTCATTGTATCACTTGCTACTAGGTAATGTGTTTAACATGTAGTAATGAAATACTTGAGAGCGATTTAATTTCAAGTACTGATGAACTCAACACTAGTCCCTATCTTCCAGGTCGCTGTGTAAGAGACATCCTGGTGCAGTGACTCCAGTGTCTTTCTATCTCTCTCTCGTTCTTTCGTGAAGATTACAGTGAGTTTGTTTTGCTCATCGGTGTGTGTTGCTCACTGTCACTGGAATTATTTATGAGATTCAGAGCACTGCTGCTGCATGAAGTAATCTCTTTGTTTGCAAAACAGGAAGCAATTAGCAGCTACTTGTGTTTTAATTTGAGCTCTAGCCTTGAAGGAATGTATGGAATGATATTACTGTCTGTCCCTGCTGGGATTGCTTATCCAGATCTCACACTGTCGAGCAGGGGTGACCAAAGCCGGCCCTTCCACTCCTGCTTTTTGTTCCAACCCTGTTCTAACCCTGACCTTAACTGTCCCAGCTCAACCTCCATCCAGACCCTAAAGTACTCCTCCTCAAACTGCACCTGTTAAACCTGGAGTTTCACAAGTTATTGGGAGTATGAGAGTGTGTTGGTATATGGAGGCCTGCTGTACACCTGTCTGTATGTCAGGTGCACGCAGTGGATGCAGGTCGTACTGTCCTCTGCGTTTCCGTGATGCTGAGACAGATCTGGCGTTGCATTGTCAGTGATGGGGGCTTTGTCACCTACATGCTTGTTTCCTGTTTATGAGGAGCTTTTTCCCGGATTTCTCACTTCCTATAGAATTCCGAGTACCCAGTGGTCCTGTCCTTGGAGACTCACTGCAGTGTGGACCAGCAGAAGGTGATGGCCCATCACATGAAGACAATCCTGGGGAGCATGCTGCTGACCGCACCCCTGGATGGTAAAATGCCAACCAACTTCCCTTCCCCCGAGGTGAGACCCTTACAGCCTGTATATACTGTACCACACTTATCTGTTTAACCAGGCCAGAACCCCTGAAATAAGCAAGAGATAACATTATAAAATCAATGGCAAAAAGAGACCATTCATTCAGGATTCAGGACAAGAACACCATCATAAAAACAGCAATACCTCAATCCATCATGTCCCTGCCATGCGGCAGCGCTCGTCTCCCTCTCCCCAGCCTCCACCTGCTTTTGGCTTTGTCTAACGGGGGGTAACTGCCCCCCTGCCATGGCTTGCCTATGGCTAGTCTCTCTACTTATCTGCGAGCTAATTTATGGGCAGGGGTATTCTTTGGCAGAGGCCAAAGAATGTAGTGTGAAAATGTGTATAATGTAGCAGTGCTGTCTAGACTAAGCTTTAATAAATAATATATTGCATGAGTTTCCTGACTGAACCAGTGTTCTGAAGTGTGGTCAGTGCTCGGATAATACATGTTTTTCAAACATTCCTGTAAGAGTACTTTTTCCAAATGTTTCCTGTTTGTTTCAGGACAGTAATTGGTGTTTTCTTTTCCTTTCAGACAATAAATGTGCTAATGACAATATGGATTAAATAGCTATGGGAATTTAAAGCAATATACAGTAAAGATACCTTATTTTTTCTGTTTTCAACTTCAATGTTTCAATGTTCTCAACAAACAAACCAAATGCTCAAGCTCAGGGGAGTTTACTAAATGGAAGGACATTCCTTCACTCAAAGAAGTTGAAGTAAATAGCTTGTCTCTCCAGCTGTACCGTGTGAACCTGCCTTTAAAGCACTGAAACATGATAAACATGTGTTTCCTGATGTTGACTCAGACAGTTCATTGATAAGGGCTTGTTTTCCTCCTGCCAGTTTGTTGGTGCTGGCAGTGTGTTAGTCCCAAGCTGTCCTGTCCTGTCCATTTCACAGGGGACTTCATGACTTTCACACTGCTCTCTACCTCCCATCAGTCCCATCCTGTCCATTTCACAGGGGACTTCATAGCTTTAACCCTTTCAGTCCTGAATTGTTATAATCGAGCTGGAGAATAGATTCCTTTATTGAGTACACATGCACACATGACACACTACTTTTTTTTTCGTATATTTCTACATTAGTTCAGACTAGAATCTAGGAGTCCTGTGAGGTTCCAACGTGATTTCTGACGGAATGTGTTGTTATTTAGTGCAGATATACAGTAAATGGATTGAATTTGGGGTGCTGCTGAACTTACTGGTCTTCCCAGCCTTTTAAAATCATTTGCATGCTTTTGAAGTGGGACAATCTTCTGTTGAGGGATAACCCAGCTGATTAGGAAGCTGAGTGGGGGTAAACAGGGC
This sequence comes from Polyodon spathula, assembly GCF_017654505.1. NCBI lineage: Eukaryota > Metazoa > Chordata > Actinopteri > Acipenseriformes > Polyodontidae > Polyodon > Polyodon spathula. Next base: position 672,637 of record NC_054536.1, on the reverse strand, counting down.
ATTTTTGTTTCCGAGTGACTAGTTGTGCATGTGTTCAGCAGTGCTGGTGCACGCAATACACACATGAACATGTGAATGAAGGGCATGTCGTCTGCATTCCCTGCAGCAGCTGAAGGGGAAGATCCTGGTGAAGGGGAAGAAGCTGCAGTCGCTGGAGCACAGCATGACGAGCCCCGAGAGCCTGCAGGGGGAGGAGGAGGATGTGTCGGAGGAGGACGAGGCTGCAGACCTGCAGGAGAAGGGCAAGCCCAAGGTACAGTGCGCTCCCGCTCCACTGGGGAAGGGACTCTGCACCTGGATCTGTTTCTTATGCTGTCTGTCCTCTCCCTGCAGAAATCCAAACTGAAACTGGCCAGGGAGCTCTCAGACTTGGTCGTTTTCTGCAAAAGCGTTCATTTCCCTGGCTTTGAGACTGCCAGGGAGACACAGGCTTTCTACGAGATGTCTTCCTTCGCAGAGAGCAAGGCATTCAAGTTAGCTCAGGAGTCAGGTGAGAAACTCCTTATTTATACAGTGGTTGTTATATTAACTCACTGTGTGGCAATGAGCAAGTCACTGAACCTCCTTGTGCTCTGTCTTTTAGGTGAGACGTTGTAAGTGACTCTGCAGCTGATGCATAGTTTATACAGTAATCTCTCTAAGTCACCTTGGATAAAGAAGTCTGCTAAATAAACAAATAACACAAAATCCGTACAGCATGAAGTTTGATGTCTTTGCACAGTTTAAAAAAAAATAGTTAACTGAACTGGTTTTTCTTTTGATCTTTTCAGCGAATAGCTTTGTCATTCACAACACCAGGCAGCTGAGCAGGACCTATCCTAGAGGCACGCGGACAGACTCCTCCAATTACAATCCTGTAGACTTGTGGAACGCAGGCTGTCAGATAGGTACAGTGAACATGCGAGACCCCAGACTGCACAGGACTGTGCTGTAAACCCCCTCTTGTGATTCCCTCGCTGTGGTCACATTTTAAACCAAGGAGACAGAGGCATCAATTGGCAGGCACTACAGTAACAGCTCTGTTCATTAGCCTTTGCGCAGGGAGCATTTATAGTTATCATAAATACAGTCCAGGGTTTGTGTCTTGATTTGGGTTGTTCCGATGGTGTTACACACTCTCTCTCTCTCTCTCTCTCTCTCTCTCTCTCTCTCTCTCTCTCTCTCTCTCTCTCTCTCTCTCTCTCGCTCGCTCGCAGTTGCCTTGAACTTCCAGACCTCTGACAAAAGCATGGATCTGAACCAGGGCAAGTTCCAGCAGAATGGATTTAGCGGCTACCTTCTCAAACCCAGGTTCATGCGAGATGGGCAGACGCAATTCAACCCCACGTCCATCACGCAAGGGGAGTGGCTGACTCCCAAGAAACTCCATTTGATGGTAAGAGCTGTTCAGCAAGGGAAGCGAAGTGTCCCGCACAGGATTCCATTGGGGGCACATGGGGAATGGCTGTGTCAGTGTTATGAATTGAGGTAAAGGTGAAATTAACTACTTTGTTAGGCTATAAAGATGAAACCAGACCATATGTCAAATCTTAACAATTTTATCATTTATTAGTTTCAAATCCCCACGTTTACATTCTGCATTGAACGTTATTGTTTAGATACAAGACATGCCACTAGTATTAACAGAGACAGGCAACTAATGAGATCACCTGAACCCCTGGAGAGAGCCCTCATACTGATACCCCGATGGTCCAGATGATCTGGAGGTACTGGGGGCTTCTCTGTCTGTCTAGTATTTATACTCTAGTATATCAGAGTATATGTGACTACAGTTTTTTTCTGTTATCTTACTAATTTATAATATAAATTAGCTATTCAGCTGTTACTCCACTCAGGTGCAACCAACCACTAACTTTTATAAGCTTACTGTGGTTAATTGTTTACCATATTTCTGCTTCCCATACATTTTAGCATATGCTTTATTACTCTACATCTATGCCAAGTGAGTCACTGCCTTAGCAGCTCTGATTATCCCACTGTCCCCTCCAGCAAACTGGTTTATCATTAGCAACACGTTTCATTGCATACGATTTCCAATACATTTGAACTCTACAGTTGTGGTCAGATCAAAAGAGGACAAAGCCAAAACAGGCTTTATTCGTTTGGCTTGACTGACTAAAAGAAGATTTTATTGCAGGGAGGAAAAAAGGGCCTGATCTTTGGTTGTCTTCCTCAACAGTCCTTGTCACAAATAACGCTGTGTGTTTTTGAATTGTTATCTTACAGATCATATCAGGCCAGCAGCTCCCCAAGGTGAACAAGAATAAGAACAATTCCATTGTGGACCCACTGGTCCGAATCGAGATCTTCGGGGTCCCGCGAGACGTGTGTTCAGAAGAGACTGAACACATTGAAGATAACGGTAAGGATTCCTCTCAGTTAATAACTGATGCACTGTTTATACTACAGGCAGTTGTACGAGCGTGTCGTAACAGAGTAGCCTGGTTTGTGCTTCTGTTACACAGTTAAGAGAGCGCTGATGCTTTTCCTCATGTTGCGCGTAGTATTCCAGAGAGTCTGAGGAACGCACCAGTGGTCACGTAACAATCTGGAATAGGAACAAGAAAAATGACAGAGCATTCTGTTCCAACATGCTTGCCTTACAGTTTGCATTAGTTAATAGCGTTTCCTTGTGTTCTTAAATAATTGCTTTGATCTGGGCTAGTCGAGAGGCGGTCTGGGGTCCCAATCTGGAAAGGCAGGGCATTTCGAATGAACCACCAATCCGATCTCTGTTGTACCTGCTTTGCCAGTGTGGTTTGTGGGGGATAAACGGACGCTCTTTTTAAACACGTGCATGTCCATGTGTGTCTGCGTTGCTTCATCCAGTTCTCCTGACTCACGAGAGCACACAATATTGTTCTCATTCACTTTGCAAGCAGTCTCGAAACTCCAGCCCTAACAGAGTAATCAAATTCTATATTGTAATATCCCCTGGTCCAGCTGTGCTGTGGGCAAAGCTTAGCAACAAGTGTGGTGGTATCATGGTGATGAAAATGGTCAACGTTTTGCAGTTCAAGTCCGCCTTACAACATCTGTAGACTTGCATTGTGTGTGCAGGTAACGTTGATAACAGTTTTCTGTTCTGGCTGATGCAAATCTTTGCAGCTGTCTTTGTATTGCTGTTACTGAGATTAAAACCTGAAACGATTCACTAGGAATTTGAACCATGATGTAAATTCTACTGATTTAAAGAACCACATGCAAATCATATCGGCCTCATGCAGAACCTTATCTAAACCACATGAATGCAAACGTATCTTGTATTGGAATTAAAGCTGATTTGTAACTCGCAGACCTGCTTTGTTTTATTGACATGTGAAGGTAGAATAAGAAGCTGCACACAGGAGCCAGTGCAATGCCCCGTGCCTCTGTGTTTCACAGGCTGTTCTCAGTGCTTTGCTCCTGGTTACCGTCTTGGATCTGCTTGCTTTGTTGCATATCATTCTGAAGTGCTTTTCTCAGATTGCTGCAGGTCATGTTTGCACAAAGCAGCCTGGAAGGGTTCGTGATCAGCAGTTCGTATCTTACACAAATAAAGGCATGTTCTGTTTAAACACCCAGTACAGCAATCTGGAATTACCTGTTGGTTAAGATCGCATGCAAAGTGTATGAATAGTGTCAAGCAGCATCATCAATACTGTACGTGTGTGTGTGTGTGCGTGGTTTTAACATTCTCAATACAGTCCATTTGCACAGATTCATATTCTTTAGTTTCTTCAGTTTATTTCAGGTGTTCCGTGAGTCAGGCATTCCAATGTCACGTGTTGTACTGATTCAGGTGTTCTATCAGTTGGGGGCCAGGCCTCGCTCATTGTCTGCATCATGGATTTGTTCCTCTCTCTTTCATGAAAAACAGAAACAAGCGATATTAACAGTGATGCCTGTGGTGATGCTGACTGTCAGAATCCCTGCACAGTATATCACCGAAGGGGCAGAGGACCAATTCAAAAGAAGTCCTTTTTCAGGGATTTTAGATCTACCAATACCTCATCAGGGGCTGCACCATTCTTATTTATTTTTTTGCACGGTGCTTGTATTCCACTTTGCTAGGGATAACTATGGAAAGTGTTTAGAAAGGTCACGGACAGGGAAACTCGGGTGTACAGCAGGTTTCATTCCATTGCTATCGTCTTCTCCTTCACTCTAGGGTTTAACCCGAGCTGGAACAAGAGCTTCCAGTTTGATATCTCGGTCCCGGAGCTGGCCCTCATCCGCTTTGTGGTGGAAGACCACGACACCGCTACCCGAAATGACTTTGTGGCGCAGTACACGCTGCCCTTCATGAGTTTAAAAAACGGTGAGTTCATTACAGGAGGGAGCGCAGTACACACTGCCCTTCATGAGATTACAGAACGCTGAGTTCATTACAGGAGGGAGCGCAGTACACACTGCCTTTCACGAGATTACAGAACGCTGAGTTCATTACAGGAGGGAGCGCAGTACACACTGCCTTTCACGAGATTACAGAACGCTGAGTTCATTACAGGAGGGAGCGCAGTACACACTGCCCTTCATGAGATTACAGAACGGTGAGTTCATTACAGGAGGGAGCGCAGTACACACTGCCCTTCATGAGATTACAGAACGCTGAGTTCATTACAGGAGGGAGCGCAGTACACACTGCCTTTCATGAGATTACAGAACGCTGAGTTCATTACAGGAGGGAGCGCAGTACACACTGCCTTTCATGAGATTACAGAATGCTGAGTTCATTACAGGAGGGAGCGCAGTACACACTGCCCTTCATGAGATTACAGAACGCTGAGTTCATTACAGGAGGGAGCGCAGTACACACTGCCCTTCATGAGATTACAGAACGCTGAGTTCATTACAGGAGGGAGCGCAGTACACACTGCCCTTCATGAGATTACAGAACGCTGAGTTCATTACAGGAGGGAGCGCAGTACACACTGCCCTTCATGAGATTACAGAACGCTGAGTTCATTACAGGAGGGAGCGCAGTACACACTGCCTTTCATGAGATTACAGAACGCTGAGTTCATTACAGGAGGGAGCGCAGTACACACTGCCCTTCATGAGATTACAGAACGCTGAGTTCATTACAGGAGGGAGCGCGGTACACACTGCCCTTCATGAGATTACAGAACGCTGAGTTCATTACAGGAGGGAGCGCAGTACACACTGCCCTTCATGAGATTACAGAACGCTGAGTTCATTACAGGAGGGAGCGCGGTACACACTGCCCTTCATGAGATTACAGAACGCTGAGTTCATTACAGGAGGGAGCGCAGTACACACTGCCCTTCATGAGATTACAGAACGCTGAGTTCATTACAGGAGGGAGCGCAGTACACACTGCCCTTCATGAGATTACAGAACGCTGAGTTCATTACAGGAGGGAGCGCGGTACACACTGCCCTTCATGAGATTACAGAACGCTGAGTTCATTACAGGAGGGAGCGCGGTACACACTGCCCTTCATGAGATTACAGAACGCTGAGTTCATTACAGGAGGGAGCGCAGTACACACTGCCCTTCATGAGATTACAGAACGCTGAGTTCATTACAGGAGGGAGCGCGGTACACACTGCCCTTCATGAGATTACAGAACGCTGAGTTCATTACAGGAGGGAGCGCAGTACACACTGCCCTTCATGAGATTACAGAACGCTGAGTTCATTACAGGAGGGAGCGCAGTACACACTGCCCTTCATGAGATTACAGAACGCTGAGTTCATTACAGGAGGGAGCGCGGTACACACTGCCCTTCATGAGATTACAGAACGCTGAGTTCATTACAGGAGGGAGCGCGGTACACACTGCCCTTCATGAGATTACAGAACGCTGAGTTCATTACAGGAGGGAGCGCTGTACACACTGCCCTTCATGAGATTACAGAACGCTGAGTTCATTACAGGAGGGAGCGCAGTACACACTGCCCTTCATGAGATTACAGAACGCTGAGTTCATTACAGGAGGGAGCGCAGTACACACTGCCCTTCATGAGATTACAGAACGCTGAGTTCATTACAGGAGGGAGCGCGGTACACACTGCCCTTCATGAGATTACAGAACGCTGAGTTCATTACAGGAGGGAGCGCAGTACACACTGCCCTTCATGAGATTACAGAACGCTGAGTTCATTACAGGAGGGAGCGCGGTACACACTGCCCTTCATGAGATTACAGAACGCTGAGTTCATTACAGGAGGGAGCGCAGTACACACTGCCCTTCATGAGATTACAGAACGCTGAGTTCATTACAGGAGGGAGCGCGGTACACACTGCCCTTCATGAGATTACAGAACGCTGAGTTCATTACAGGAGGGAGCGCAGTACACACTGCCCTTCATGAGATTACAGAACGCTGAGTTCATTACAGGAGGGAGCGCGGTACACACTGCCCTTCATGAGATTACAGAACGCTGAGTTCATTACAGGAGGGAGCGCAGTACACACTGCCCTTCATGAGATTACAGAACGCTGAGTTCATTACAGGAGGGAGCGCAGTACACACTGCCCTTCATGAGATTACAGAACGCTGAGTTCATTACAGGAGGGAGCGCAGTACACACTGCCCTTCATGAGATTACAGAACGCTGAGTTCATTACAGGAGGGAGCGCAGTACACACTGCCCTTCATGAGATTACAGAACGCTGAGTTCATTACAGGAGGGAGCGCAGTACACACTGCCCTTCATGAGATTACAGAACGCTGAGTTCATTACAGGAGGGAGCGCTGTACACACTGCCTTTCACGAGATTACAGAACGCTGAGTTCATTACAGGAGGGAGCGCAGTACACACTGCCCTTCATGAGATTACAGAACGCTGAGTTCATTACAGGAGGGAGCGCAGTACACACTGCCCTTCATGAGATTACAGAACGCTGAGTTCATTACAGGAGGGAGCGCAGTACACACTGCCTTTCACGAGATTACAGAACGCTGAGTTCATTACAGGAGGGAGCGCAGTACACACTGCCCTTCATGAGATTACAGAACGCTGAGTTCATTACAGGAGGGAGCGCAGTACACACTGCCCTTCATGAGATTACAGAACGCTGAGTTCATTACAGGAGGGAGCGCAGTACACACTGCCCTTCATGAGATTACAGAACGCTGAGTTCATTACAGGAGGGAGCGCGGTACACACTGCCCTTCATGAGATTACAGAACGCTGAGTTCATTACAGGAGGGAGCGCGGTACACACTGCCCTTCATGAGATTACAGAACGCTGAGTTCATTACAGGAGGGGGTTTTGGGTAACATGCATGTTGAGGATTTTGAGCCCTGTGTCTTGGGGTATGCTTTTACAGCAGGTGTGGCCCTTCTACTTCCACTCCTGGTCTTTGTTCCAACCCTGTTCTGGATTGTTTAATTGAACCAATTGAAACCCTGCAGCAGTTCATGATCTCGTTGTACCTGTTAAACCTGGAGTGGATTGGCCCTCCAGGTTCCCTGCTTTACATAGTCCTCAAAACTTCTCTATAAGCTGGGTCTCGATGTGGCTCTCTCTCTCTCTCTCTCTGCAGGATACCGCCACGTTCCTCTGCTGACAAAGGAAGGGAACCCCATCGCTTCCTCCTCCATCTTCGTACACATCATGATCATTGACCAGTAGAAACAGCTTCACACGGAAAGCCTTAAAAACCAAAGACTTTTACAATCAAGCCTTCACATTTTTAATTCCTGTTGGGGTTTTTAAAATGTTGTTATCATATTTAAATTTGTATTGCTCTTTTTATGTTAACCCTAGTTTTATCTTCTTGAACATTTAGGAGCAGCTTCTTTATTCTTTTAATGCCATGTTTAAGGAATGGTTAACTGGAGAGGAGTTTGTTAGTATTTTAGAAGTGCACATAGCTGAGATTATACATGCAGTAGAATGACTGCCTTCTTTGGTCCGGGCTGCCGCCGCAGTGAGTTACAGTAAGGAGTACACAGGGAGCTTGCAGCTCGTGAGATGTAGTTTGTCTTTTTCCAAATCATGAATTGGAAGAGAGTGTCTTGCATTGTCAGTGATTAATGATTATAGGTTCATTCGGTTTCATGTTTTGTTTGTTCTACATTTGAATTCTGGCAGTCTGTTAAACTGACTTGTGCCTACTAGCATTTGGCACTGAAATAAATCCAATGTTTAAGAAAACTGCAGCTTTTTGCTTTGTGTTTCATATGTCTGTAACTGACTACGAGAATAAATAAGGATATACAGTGGTAGCCAGATCCAGCTATTCCCTTGTCGCAAGCATGTTGCAGCTTTGCAATCCAGTTTTCAGACCACCATTGCATCAGCTGCACTTAATTAGCAGAAAATGCATGACATAAAACAGTAGGGGACGCTGTGGACTTGAAGACTAAGCTTTAAAGAAGATTGTGCATTCTGTCAGAGCAGCTAAACAGCACATGCTTTGGAATTGTGCTTCAGAGGTTTAACCAGCCTTTAGTGAAACCGTCGTTTGGTACAAATGGCAAAAAGAAGTGCCGAGGCTTGGAAGATCTTGAAGCCTGAAGTGCCTCAGCCCTTCGAGAGAGCATCCCTCCAGCCTGGAGCAATGCCTGTGTGTGAAGCACAGCACAGTCAGTGCCTCAGCCCTTCGAGAGAGCATCCCTCCAGCCTGGAGCAATGCCTGTGTGTGAAGCACAGCACAGTCAGTGCCTCAGCCCTCCGAGAGAGCATCCCTCCAGCCTGGAGCAATGCCTGTGTGTGAAGCACAGCACAGTCAGTGCCTCAGCCCTTCGAGAGAGCATCCCTCCAGCCTGGAGCAATGCCTGTGTGTGAAGAACAGCACAGTCAGTGCCTCAGCCCTTCGAGAGAGCATCCCTCCAGCCTGGAGCAATGCCTGTGTGTGAAGCACAGCACAGTCAGTGCCTCAGCCCTTCGAGAGAGCATCCCTCCAGCCTGGAGCAATGCCTGTGTGTGAAGCACAGCACAGTCAGTGCCTCAGCCCTTCGAGAGAGCATCCCTCCAGCCTGGAGCAATGCCTGTGTGTGAAGCACAGCACAGTCAGCCTCAGCCCTCCGAGAGAGCCTCAGCCCTCCGAGAGAGCGTCCCTCCAGCCTGGAGCAATGCCTGTGAGTGAAGCACAGCACAGTCAGTGCCTCAGCCCTCCGAGAGAGCATCCCTCCAGCCTGGAGCAATGCCTGTGTGTGAAGCACAGCACAGTCAGTGCCTCAGCCCTCCGAGAGAGCGTCCCTCCAGCCTGGAGCAATGCCTGTGTGTGAAGCACAGCACAGTCAGTGCCTCAGCCCTCCGAGAGAGCATCCCTCCAGCCTGGAGCAATGCCTGTGTGTGAAGCACAGCACAGTCAGTGCCTCAGCCCTCCGAGAGAGCATCCCTCCAGCCTGGAGCAATGCCTGTGTGTGAAGCACAGCACAGTCAGTGCCTCAGCCCTCCGAGAGAGCATCCCTCCAGCCTGGAGCAATGCCTGTGTGTGAAGCACAGCACAGTCAGTGCCTCAGCCCTTCGAGAGAGCATCCCTCCAGCCTGGAGCAATGCCTGTGTGTGAAGCACAGCACAGTCAGTGCCTCAGCCCTTCGAGAGAGCATCCCTCCAGCCTGGAGCAATGCCTGTGTGTGAAGCACAGCACAGTCAGTGCCTCAGCCCTCCGAGAGAGCATCCCTCCAGCCTGGAGCAATGCCTGTGTGTGAAGCACAGCACAGTCAGTGCCTCAGCCCTTCGAGAAAGCATCCCTCCAGCCTGGAGCAATGCCTGTGTGTGAAGCACAGCACAGTCAGTGCCTCAGCCCTCCGAGAGAGCATCCCTCCAACCTGGAGCATTGCCTTTGTGTGAAGCACAGCGCAGTCCGTGCCTCAACCCTCCGAGAGAGCATCCCTCCAGCCTGGAGTAATGTCTGTGTGTGAAGTACAGCACAATATTCACACCAAGTCATTTTGTTATTAATGCATGCAATGTGTATTTACTGTAACCAGCTGCACTGTAAATGAAATCAGCAAATCAACAGAAATAACATAATGCATGAAATCTACAAACACAAATATGGCATCCCATTGTTTACTGCGGCGTTGATAGCAACATTGCAGTGTGATGGAATGGCCCCTGAATGGAGGATGTATCCAATCCATTACTCCTGAAGAATCCAAGGCAAGAGGGAGTAACAGTAGGATGCTGCATAGTGACAATCAGTGGAGAATGTCTGTAGCAAGCCCTGCTGTTCTGAATGTTACTGTGGTAAATGCATATGGGCAACCGCTGTGTCTCTGCACACCTGACTGTGCTTGTATCGCACGTGGCTCTCCTTTACCCCATTTCACTTCACTGCAGCCATCGCAACTTTTTATTCAAGCTGATCTTGTTCTGCACGACAGCATTCCACGTTTGAACTGAAATGAAGTCAGACCTGGTAATCTGAATGTGCGAAGCTGTGCATGCTCGCCTGTCCTTGTAAAATGTAGAACAACAGTGACACCTGGTGGTGAGATTACAAACACTTTGCTTCTCTTTGAATGATTACACTGTGTAACAATTTATTTATTTATTTATTCTTTGTTCCTGGGTAGTAAGTGTTATTTCCTAATTGCTTATGCCTCAAAAGTATAGAAAATGGCTATTATTCCCCACAAACTTTGCTTTTGTGACCAGGACAGGTAAATTTCAAAATATCACTATTTCCAACAACATATGAATCCAAATTAACATGTATTTATACGTAAGTAATACAAAAATGACTACAAAAGATTCAGAAGTGTGTGGTTTTTTGAGATTTACGATTATACTGTAAATTTACAGCATAATCGTAAATCTCGAAAAACTACTCACTTCTAAATCTTTTGTAAACAATGGAAGTGTTTGTTTCAGAGAAATCGCTGTGCTGTGTATTGAGGTTGAACGGGTGGAAGACTCTGTGATCCAGGTCGCCAGCCTCAGTCTCCGAGCACTATCATCCTTTCACACACCCATGTGACAGGGCGGGGTTTGGGTTTCAAATCAGTCTGTTGTTGTTTTTTTTCTTCATGCATTCACACTGTTCCCTGTTATTAAATATCTTATCATACAGAGTGGGGTTGGTTATGTTTTCAATGTATAGCTACAAGCTTGTGCTTGAGCTGTTACTGCAGCCACCATCTCTGCTATCAAAGAACCCTCCAAACTGAAAGAACACAGCTACTGCCATCTCTGCTATCAAAGCCCCACCAAACTGAAAGAGCTACTGCCATCTCTGCTACCAAAGAACCCTCCAAACTGAAAGAACACAGCTACTGCCATCTCTGCTATCAAAGAACCCTCCAAACTGAAAGAACACAGCTACTGCCATCTCTGCTATCAAAGAACCCTCCAAACTGAAAGAACACAGCTACTGCCATCTCTGCTATCAAAGAACCCTCCAAACTGAAAGAACACAGCTACTGCCATCTCTGCTATCAAAGAACCCTCCAAACTGAAAGAACACAGCTACTGCCATCTCTGCTATCAAAGAACCCTCCAAACTGAAAGAACACAGCTACTGCCATCTCTGCTATCAAAGAACCCTCCAAACTGAAAGAACACAGCTACTGCCATCTCTGCTATCAAAGAACCCTCCAAACTGAAAGAACACAGCTACTGCCATCTCTGCTATCAAAGAACCCTCCAAACTGAAAGAACACAGCTACTGCCATCTCTGCTATCAAAGAACCCTCCAAACTGAAAGAACACAGCTACTGCCATCTCTGCTATCAAAGAACCCTCCAAACTGAAAGAACACAGCTACTGCCATCTCTGCTATCAAAGAACCCTCCAAACTGAAAGAACACAGCTACTGCCATCTCTGCTATCAAAGAACCCTCCAAACTGAAAGAACACAGCTACTGCCATCTCTGCTATCAAAGAACCCTCCAAACTGAAAGAACACAGCTACTGCCATCTCTGCTATCAAAGAACCCTCCATACTGAAAGAACACAGCTACTGCCATCTCTGCTATCAAAGAACCCTCCAAACTGAAAGAACACAGCTACTGCCATCTCTGCTATCAAAGAACCCTCCAAACTGAAAGAGCTACTGCCATCTCTGCTATCAAAGAACCCTCCAAACTGAAAGAACACAGCTACTGCCATCTCTGCTATCAAAGAACCCTCCAAACTGAAAGAACACAGCTACTGCCATCTCTGCTATCAAAGAACCCTCCAAACTGAAAGAACACAGCTACTGCCATCTCTGCTATCAAAGAACCCTCCAAACTGAAAGAGCTACTGCCATCTCTGCTATCAAAGAACCCTCCAAACTGAAAGAACACAGCTACTGCCATCTCTGCTATCAAAGTGAAAGAGTACTGCCATCTCTGCTATCAAAGACCCCTCCAAACTGAAAGAACACAGCTACTGGTAAGAGTTATTTTGTTGCTCATATCTGTGGCTTGACAGTTCCATTTGACACGAAGTAAGAACATTATAAAGTTTACAAATGAGAGGAGGCCATTCGGCCCATCTTGCTCGTTTGGTTGTTAGTAGCTTATTGATCCCAGAATCTCATCAAGCAGCTTCTTGAAGGATCCCAAGTGTCAGCTTCAACAACATTACTGGGGAGTTGGTTCCAGACTCCTACAAAAAATGACGTCATGCAGTGAATTTGGAAAGTGCTTACAGTGGAGTATCATATTAATTAAAACACTGGCCTTGGCAACTAAACAGGGTGTGTGGAAACCTGCTTGTGTAGGCAACTTTCAGAAACAGAGAGGTCAGGCTTGATCCAAGCATGGTACAAGTTAATATAGGCTATTATATTTAACATGTTTATTGTAGCCTGAGTTTAAAGGAAAATAACTGAACTGGTCACTGTATGCTTAGTGGTTTCATTCAAAGGCTCAGTGATAAAACCCTAAAGTCTTTATCGAATATTTTGTTCAAACACATGAAACAAATCCAACATATTGAGGGAAATATATTTTAAACCCGGGTTGGAGTGATTAAACAGAGTGGGTGTTGTATATTAAAAAAATCTCTATATGTATTCTCTATAGATTCATTTATATATATATATATATATATATATTATATATATATATATATATATATATATATATAATATACATATACACACACACACACACACACACACACACACACACGTATCTGGAAGCAAGGACCCTGTGAACTCCAGTTCACCTAATTTTTAGGGAAAGGAGGGGTGGAAGATAGTGAACCATGAGCTCACATTCAATTCATTTTGAAAACTGAGTCACTGGTAGCTTCTGAAATATATTATTCACACAAAGATAAGAGCTGTCAACACAAACTAAATAAGATTTAATTGGGTCTTCTGACGTATTAAATGGAGAAAACTCTATAAAAGCCGAGGAAAAACCCCAGTCAGAGTCACTCAACATGATCTTACAAGCTGCATGGCCCATGCTCTGAAGAGCTCTGAAAAAGCTGCCTGCTGTTTGGTCGTATTCAGAAGTCTGCCTTTGAAGACAGCTCTTGTTTTTACATTGTATTCTACAACTACGCTTCCACATAGTGGAAGGTAAGAACAATTTTGAATTGAGATCTCATTTATATTGATGCATTGCTATAAGGTATAGGAATTATATTTTCGCTTTGGAGAGTGATCTATTGGATGTTTTAGGGTTTAGCGATGGGCGCTTTAGCTGTTTTCATGTCTAGTCTAGGGGCTGGGTATGTGATAACCACACCTGTATTACTGTGTTGAAGTATTAATGCTGTTAAACCTGTAAAGGCCCTGGAAACGCACAGACTGCCTATTGCTTGGGATTTGCTGTGGCCTGCAATCACTCACTCCATTTTTAAGCATTTAATAAATAGAAGCTTGGGTAAAACTTCAAATTAAATGAGTCTGTGCGATTTTCTTGATTATTAAAAGTTGGATACGTTGTAAGCAAAACCACTACAGGAGTTTTAAACATCTCCGTCCTTCTTAATCGGCTCCCCTGAGTTTAAACGTGTGCTCAGAGCAATACAAGAACTACACGCGAATCTGACAGTTACCATATGACAATGTACACCACAATGCATTCTGGTAAGTGCAGTCTCTTAAAGGAAAGAAACACGTGAAAGGTACCAGAATGCATTGCGATATTTTTGAAAAGCCTGAACTGTCCTCGTGAACCTGATTATAGTAACCCTACCTCGAAGGACTGCACTTCTGGGAAAATAAACAACAGATAAAAGCAAGCATAATCAAATCTGAAGAAAAGTGAAAAGAAATACTATGAATGGATTGGATGATAAGGCTATGGATCAATAAATATCAGCACGCAAACGTGATTGTTCATAACGGTTTTTAAAGTGATCCCAGTTTCGTAACACAGGATTTGCAGAGACACAGAAGAGGTTTGTTAATTGTTGTTTATTTTTAAACAGAGAAATTTAACTATGTGAACAGAACTCTGAAACACAGTACAGCCGCATTTCTGATTATCCTACTCGCCACACCTTACTATACCAGTTTAGGGACATTTTGACTACTGACATTGCTACATCTAAAAGAATATTTCTTAGGCTCTTACAGCATTTCATGAAAGTTAAAAATAACATTGATTAAATACAATCTAAATAAACGCCTCAAACTAACGCACAATGCAATAGAGCATGTAAGAAGACATTGTTCCAGTCAGATCACAAGAAGCAAGTGACACAGATTTTGTGATTTATTCCCACATATTTAAACTATATGTTCTAGTGATCTTAGGAGTTTGGAATCACTGAGGATAACGCTATCAATGGAATGAATGATCTCTATACATTGTTGTATTCAAATCACTAAAGACAATGTTATCAATGCAATGAATGATCTCTACAATGCTGTATTCAAATCTTTAAAAATATACTTGGTGATTAAAATGTCTTTCGATTCGTCAATATTTAGCATCCAACTTAATTGATCACTAACTACTGTAATAAGAATCCCTTTGCTTTGTATGAATAAACCCTTTTTTTGTCGCTGTAACAGAAGTGTGGATTACTTTTTCCAAAAGGGAATTTGAAGTACATTACAAGATATATCTTTGGAAAAAGTTAAAAAGAACTAGACATTGTAATTAGCTCTGTTTCATGTGCATAATTCATAGATTTATCTGAAATAAAAACATTATCTTGTAAAATACATACAGCTATTTGTCTGACCTCATGGTTTTTCTAAACATTTTAAAACACATTGAACCTTCTGTAACGCCCACACTTCACACGTAGGGTTACCATATGACTCACTACGGCAGTGTTTCCCAATCCTGGTCCTGGGGAGCCCTGTGTCTGCTGGTTTTCATTCCAACTGAGTTCTCAGTTACTTAACTATGCCCTTAATTGAACTATTCATTAGCTTAATTAGACCCTTTTAATTGTTTTCAGCTTCTTAAACAGTTGGAGATTTCAAGTTAACTATACAATTTTATAAGTAACTTGAAATCAGCAACTTTTTAAGAGCTGAGAACAATTAAAAGGTCTAATTAAACACATTATTAGTTCAATTAAGGGTTTGAGTAAGTAATTGAGAACTCAGCTAGAATGAAAACCAGCAGACAGAGGGGTCCCCAGGACCAGGATTGAAAACCAGCAGACAAACGGCTTCCCAGTTCCGGGGTTGAAAACCAGCAGACACAGGAGTCTCCCAGGAGCTGGGTTGGGAACCCTGCACTAGGGCGGTTTGGGACAGTTCAGGCTTTTCAACTCGTACCCCAGTGCATTCTGGGAAGTGTAGTCCTGTTGTGAAAGGTACCCGAGACAGGTCAATGTACCAGAATGCATTGCGATGTGAGTTGAAAAGTCTGAACTGTCCCAGTGAACATGGAGTCATGTGATAGCCCAATCATGCAGCTGCTTTCTTTGTGGGACGCGTGGCTCTGAATTGGTAGCACCTCTCAGAAAAGGCCAGATGTTTTCTTTAAATGCTTCTGCCTCCAGGCTGGCATGGTGCTGAATTCAGAACGGGTCGTGCCCAGCAAGTTCTCAAAGTCAGCATCCGACAGATAGTCCTGCGGATTGAAAAGAAACCGTAATTGTGCAGCACCCTGCTGCCCCCTAGGGGCCGCCCTTTGAACTCCTATTCTAAGTCTCTGTGGACTGAAATAGGTTGGCGTGTTTCCACCTCACTGTTTGTGATACACAAGAGAACACCAATAACTTTTATAATGTGAAATTGAACAGGAGATTTGAGATGGCAAGCGCAGCCTCATTGCTGCTGTTCCTGAGAATTCCATTGCCAACTCAATAAATATGTTTTGATGCACATAGAACTTTTGTATTACTTAAAAATAAAATTAGTCTCTTTCCTGAGTATCTCCTCTCATCTTTACTGAATATCTCCTCACCTCTTTACTGAATATCTCCTCTTTACTGAATATCTCCTCTTTACTGAATATCTCCTCACCTCTTTACTGAATATCTCCTCTTTACTGAATATCTCACCCTTTCTGAATACCTCTTTACTGAATATCTCCTCTTTACTGAATATCTCCTCCTCTTTACTGAATATCTCCTCTTTACTGAATATCTCCTCACCTCTTTACTGAATATCTCCTCTTTACTGAATATCTCCTCACCTCTTTACTGAATATCTCCTCTTTACTGAATATCTCCTCACCTCTTTACTGAATATCTCCTCTCCTCTTTACTGAATATCTCCTCTTTACTGAATATCTCCTCTTTACTGAATATCTCCTCACCTCTTTACTGAATATCTCCTCCTCTTTACTGAATATCTCCTCTTTACTGAATATCTCCTCACCTCTTTACTGAATATCTCCTCTTTACTCTCTTTACTGAATATCTCCTCTTTACTGAATATCTCCTCTTTACTGAATATCTCCTCATCTTTATATCCTCTTTACTGAATATCTCCTCCTCTTTACTGAATACCTCTTTACTGACATATCTCAAGTTAACTATACCTCTTTACTGAATATCTCCTCTTTACTGAATATCTCCTCACCTCTTTACTGAATATCTCCTCTTTACTGAATATCTCTCTTTACTGAATATCTCCTCACCTCTTTACTGAATATCTCCTCTTTACTGAATATCTCCTCTTTACTGAATATCTCTTTACTGAATATCTCCTCTTTACTGAATATCTCCTCTTTACTTAATATCTCTCACCTCTTTACTGAATATCCTCTTTACTCCTCTTTACTGAATATCTCCTCTTTACCTCTTTACTGAATATCTCCTCTTTACTGAATATATCCTCTCCTCTTTACTGAATATCTCCTCTTTACTGAATATCCTCTTTACTGAATATCTCCTCTTTACTGAATATCTCCTCACCTCTTTCCTGGAGGGGTCCACCCCCTCTGGCAGCTCCTCTGCTGTTTTGTTGATGAGCAGCTCCGGGTCATATCCTGTGGCCCTGCCATTGGGCGCAGCAGGACTCCTCCCGTCAGTCTTGTCTGTCCTGACACTGTGAGGCTTGTTCTTTGTAGCCGTGTCTGATGGAGTGCTGGGACCTCCAGGGGCGCTGTATCCACTGGCAGGGCTTTTGGAAGCACCTCCCTTTCCTCTGTTCAGATCTGTCTTGTTAAGATCCTAGAATAATATGAAATATTTCATAGGGGGTAAGTCTGTTGGAGTTCAGATTGATGGTTGGGAATCCAATCTAGCGGTGTGGTTATTTTTGCCTTGATTCTCAGATTTTAAATCCAATTTGACTGTTACAAAATATCATGTTGCTGTAGATCAATACAAGAGTCTCAAAATCGAAGCCTGGTCTTGTGTTTTACCTCATCCTCAACCAAGGGGAGCTGCATCATTGTGATGCGCATATTATTCTATGGCATAGTGTAGGTGCATGGGCCCATACCGGTGTCCTGGGGAATAAGTAGACCAGGGAAAAAGTGGATCGCCATCTAGAATTTAAAGGGGCAGTTCCATTGTTTCTAAGGTTTACACCTACTACTTATTACATCAGGGGAATTAGTAGAGCGAGCCCCGGGAATAACGTAGTACACTAGCGGTATACAGTAAACCCAGCTGATGCACTTGATATTAGATATTACACCTTAGGTCATCGCGAATTACTTACCACCATCGTAGCGACTCATGGTTCTTTTCATTTATGAGATATAAATCTGCCACTCCAGGCAGTGCAAACAATGACCTCAACTTCCTGCAACTATTATCAATAATTGAGTCCACTGAAACTCCCTGCTCCTCTTCGAGCCCAAACATACGACAATGACTCCTAACCCTCCTATTTCAACAGACAAAAACAAACTCAGGGAGTTCAGTTACACTCCGGCTGAAATATCAAACAAAAACTGTTATGCCTCCTTGGCGTTCCCACACAAAACATGTATAACTTCCCGAAACACATTCGGTGGAGGGAAATGACAAGTCTAACCAAACTCCGCGCTAGACTCCGCTATTGTATTTACAAAATTCCCCGTGCAAACAGTCAGTCCTCCTTGCTCTCTATTCACACAATAAAAACGGAACTAATCTCACATCTAGTTAACTGTCCAATGTCCTATACCTCCTAAAATAAATAATTTCTCCTGAACTTAAGTGTCATTTACTATGCCTGTTTGTTTAACAAACGTTACAGCAACTCAAGGTGTTTTTGTTACATATTGAATGTCGTAAGCAATACTGTAAGGATAGGTATGCGAGCGATTATCAGAAAGTTAAAGCACGATTTTCAGTCATGGACAAAATTGAGCTCCATGCTGCAGCCACTTAGGCCCCGAAGCACAGCAATCACTGATGCACTTGTATTAATATTATTATTTATCATGCGCTTTGTTCTTTCATTTATATCAATTACAGACAGCACTCATTTTCATTTTCCAACCTAGATACATAAATGACAAAACTCCTGCTCCTATTCAAACAAAAACAATGAAACTCCTGCTCCTATTCAAACAAAAAACAATGAAACTCCTGCTCCTATTCAAACAAAAAACAACGAAACTCCTGCTCCTATTCAAAAAAAAAACAACGAAACTCCTGCTCCTATTCAAACAAAAACAAACTCCTGCTCCTATTCAAACAAAAACTAAACTCCTGCTCCTATTCAAACAAAAACAACGAAACTCCTGCTCCTATTCAAACAAAAAACAACGAAACTCCTGCTCCTATTCAAACAAAAAAACTAAACTCCTGCTCCTATCAAACCAAACAAAAAAAAGAAACTCCTGCTCCAATTCAAAACTCCTGCTCCTATGCTCAAACAAAAAACAACGAAACTCCTGCTCCTATTCAAACAAAAAACAACGAAACTCCTGCTCCTATTCAAACAAAAACTAAACTCCTGCTCCTATTCAAACAAAAACAATGAAACTCCTGCTCCTATTCAAACAAAAAACAACAAAACTCCTGCTCCTATTCAAACAAAAAACAACGAAACTCCTGCTCCTATTCAAACAAAAAACAATGAAACTCCTGCTCCTATTCAAACAAAAACTAAACTCCTGCTCCTATTCAAACAAAAACAACGAAACTCCTGCTCCTATTCAAACAAAAAAAACGAAACTCCTGCTCCTATTCAAACAAAAACTAAACTCCTGCTCCTATTCAAACAAAAACAATGAAACTCCTGCTCCTATTCAAACAAAAAAAACTAAACTCCTGCTCCTATTCAAACAAAAAACAATGAACTCCTGCTCCTATTCAAACAAAAACAACGAAACTCCTGCTCCTATTCAAACAAAAACAATGAAACTCCTGCTCCTATTCAAACAAAAAACAACGAAACTCCTGCTCCTATTCAAACAAAAACTAAACTCCTGCTCCTATTCAAACAAAAACTAAACTCCTGCTCCTATTCAAACAAAAACTAAACTCCTGCTTCTATTCAAACAAAAACAATGAAACTCCTGCTCCTATTCAAACAAAAACAACGAAACTCCTGCTCCTATTCAAACAAAAACAATGAAACTCCTGCTCCTATTCAAACAAAAACTAAACTCCTGCTCCTATTCAAACAAAAACAACGAAACTCCTGCTCCTATTCAAACAAAAACAACGAAACTCCTGCTCCTATTCAAACAAAAACAACGAAACTCCTGCTCCTATTCAAACAAAAAACAACGAAACTCCTGCTCCTATTCAAACAAAAAACAACGAAACTCCTGCTCCTATTCAAACAAAAAAAACGAAACTCCTGCTCCTATTCAAACAAAAAAAAAAACTATTCAAACAAAAAAAACGAAACTCCTGCTCCTATTCAAACAAAAAAAACGAAACTCCTGCTCCTATTCAAACAAAAAAAACGAAACTCCTGCTCCTATTCAAACAAAAAACAACGAAACTCCTGCTCCTATTCAAACAAAAACAACGAAACTCCTGCTCCTATTCAAACAAAAAAAACGAAACTCCTGCTCCTATTCAAACAAAAAACAACGAAACTCCTGCTCCTATTCAAACAAAAACAATGAAACTCCTGCTCCTATTCAAACAAAAACAATGAAACTCCTGCTCCTATTCAAACTATTCAAAAAAAACAACGAAACTCCTGCTCCTATTCAAACAAAAAACAATGAAACTCCTGCTCCTATTCAAACAAAAAACAACGAAACTCCTGCTCCTATTCAAACAAAAAACAACGAAACTCCTGCTCCTATTCAAACAAAAACAACGAAACTCCTGCTCCTATTCAAACAAAAAACAATGAAACTCCTGCTCCTATTCAAACAAAAACTAAACTCCTGCTCCTATTCAAACAAAAACAATGAAACTCCTGCTCCTATTCAAACAAAAACAACAAAACGATTTACTGATTTAGCTCTTTTTTCGTCTTTGTAAACTGTAAACGTTGTGAAAATAACAATAGACCTTGCAATACTATAATAATATTGTATGAGTGGACTGTATGTCATTAGAATATATTACTAAAACATTTTAATTTTGATTAAAGATTGACAACATTTTGACGTGTAAAACCTTAATATAAAGGTAAACAAATCGTTGCGATCACTCATCAACTACATCTGATAAACAACGACATTTTTACAGGAAGAAAAAAGCTGACAAACATTTAACACTAACCCTAGTATAAAGAGAGATGTCAATTTAGACTATAACTGAACACATTGCATCGCACATATATTTTACAGACCGAAAAAAAATAAAGTGGTATATGAACACATTACCATACGATGTGGCAAATAAAAAAAAAAAACAGATAGAAAATGCTGATTCATGTAGTTAACCTCCCCTTTAATCAGACTGCTGCCGCTCCTTCCTCTTGCCTCACTGCGCTCGCTCCCCTTTAATCAGACTGCTGCCGCTCCTTCCTCTTACCTCACTGCGCTCGCTCCCCTTTAATCAGACTGCTGCCGCTCCTTCCTCTTACCTCACTGCGCTCGCTCCCCTTTAATCAGACTGCTGCCGCTCCTTCCTCTTGCCTCACTGCGCTCGCTCCCCTTTAATCAGACTGCTGCCGCTCCTTCCTCTTACCTCACTGCGCTCGCTCCCCTTTAATCAGACTGCTGCCGCTCCTTCCTCTTGCCTCACTGCGCTCGCTCCCCTTTAATCAGACTGCTGCCGCTCCTTCCTCTTACCTCACTGCGCTCGCTCCCCTTTAATCAGACTGCTGCCGCTCCTTCCTCTTACCTCACTGCACTCGCTCCCCTTTAATCAGACTGCTGCCGCTCCTTCCTCTTACCTCACTGCACTCGCTCCCCTTTAATCAGACTGCTGCCACTCCTTCCTCTTGCCTCACTGCTCTCGCTCCCCTTTAATCAGACTGCTGCCGCTCCTTCCTCTTGCCTCACTGCGCTCGCTCCCCTTTAATCAGACTGCTGCCACTCCTTCCTCTTGCCTCACTGCTCTCGCTCCCCTTTAATCAGACTGCTGCCACTCCTTCCTCTTGCCTCACTGCGCTCGCTCCCCTTTAATCAGACTGCTGCCGCTCCTTCCTCTTACCTCACTGCGCTCGCTCCCCTTTAATCAGACTGCTGCCGCTCCTTCCTCTTGCCTCACTGCGCTCGCTCCCCTTTAATCAGACTGCTGCCGCTCCTTCCTCTTGCCTCACTGCGCTCGCTCCCCTTTAATCAGACTGCTGCCGCTCCTTCCTCTTACCTCACTGCGCTCGCTCCCCTTTAATCACTGCTGCCGCTCCTTCCTCTTACCTCACTGCGCTCGCTCCCCTTTAATCAGACTGCTGCCGCTCCTTCCTCTTACCTCACTGCACTCGCTCCCCTTTAATCAGACTGCTGCCGCTCCTTCCTCTTGCCTCACTGCTCTCGCTCCCCTTTAATCAGACTGCTGCCACTCCTTCCTCTTGCCTCACTGCTCTCGCTCCCCTTTAATCAGACTGCTGCCGCTCTTTCCTCTTACCTCACTGCTCTCGCTCCCCTTTAATCAGACTGCTGCCACTCCTTCCTCTTGCCTCACTGCTCTCGCTCCCCTTTAATCAGACTGCTGCCACTCCTTCCTCTTGCCTCACTGCTCTCGCTCCCCTTTATTCAGACTGCTGCCACTCCTTCCTCTTACCTCACTGCGCTCGCTCCCCTTTAATCAGACTGCTGCCGCTCCTTCCTCTTACCTCACTGCGCTCGCTCCCCTTTAATCAGACTGCTGCCGCTCCTTCCTCTTGCCTCACTGCGCTTGCGCTCGCTCCCCTTTTTCCCCTGTCTGCTAATTCCCTACAACACCGGCTCATGAAATCCAATGAGAAACTGCCCTTTAACAGCCAAGCACTGATAGGAATCAAAACAAGTGTGCAGGAGGCTTGAGAAGGACTTACCACAGTGATCTGGGAGA
Source organism: Polyodon spathula (assembly GCF_017654505.1). Lineage (NCBI taxonomy): Eukaryota > Metazoa > Chordata > Actinopteri > Acipenseriformes > Polyodontidae > Polyodon > Polyodon spathula. The sequence continues at coordinate 650,020 of NC_054536.1, read as the reverse complement.
TTGCAGAGGCATCCCCCAAGCTGTTCTTTATGTCCTCATAGGAGCGGGAATCCTGAATAACAAAAGCCCATAAGTAACTGTTTCTGACAGTCGACACTGTGCTGTAAAATACATCTTAATGTAGTCACTTTGTGCCACAGGCAGGGTCAGCGCTAATACAAAGACAGACCTACACCAAGTAAGAAGACCATGCTCAATAAAATCTAACAACAATAATTTTCTACACAGTCTACCCAACAACTTCCAAGTGAAAAAAACTGAAATAGCTTGGTTGGATAAGTGTCCACCCCCCTTGTAATAGCAATCCTAAATTAGCTCAGGTGTAACCAATCGCCTTTGAAATCACACACCAAGTTAAGTGGCCTCCACCTGTGTTAAACTGTAGTGATTCACATGATTTCAGGATAAATTCAGCAGTTCCTGTAGGTTCCCTCTGCTGGGTAGTGGATTTCAAAGCAAAGACTCAACCATGAGCACCAAGGCGCTTTGAAAAGAACTCCGGGACAAAGTTGTTGAAAGGCACAGATCAGGTGATGGGTATGAAAAAAATATCAAAGGCCTTGAATATCCCTTGGAGCACGGTCAAGACGATTATTAGGAAGTGGAAGGTGTATGGCACCACCAAGACCCTGCCTAGATCAGACCGTCCCTACAAACTGGATGACCGAGCAAGAAGGAGAGGCTACCAAGAGCCAATGACATCTTTGCAAGAGCTACAGGCTTTTATGGCCAAAACTGGTCAAAGTGTGCATGTGACAACAATATCCCAAGCACTCCACAAATCTGGCCTGTATGGTAGGGTGGCAAGAAGGAAGCCATTACTCAAGAAAGCCCACCTTGAACCCTGTTTGAAGTATGCAAAAAAACACTCAGCAGAGTCTGTAGCCATGTGGCAAAAAGTTTTGTGGTCTGACGAAACTAAAATGGAAATTTTTGGCCTGAATGCAAAGCGTTATGTTTGGCACAAACCCAACACAGCGCATCACCCAAAGAACACCATCCCTACTGTGAAGCATGGTGGTGTTATGGGGATGTTTCTCATCGGCAGGGACGGGGGCACTTGTCAGGATAGAAGGGAAAATGAATGGAGTGAAGTACAGAAAAGTCCTTGAGGAACCTGCTGCTCTCTGCAAGAAAGCTGAAACTGGGAAGGAAGTTCACCTTTCAGCATGACAACGACCCAAAGCACACAGCCAAAGCTACACTGGAGTGGCTAAGGAACAAAAAGGTAAATGTCTTTGAGTGGCCCAGTCAGAGACCCGACCTAAATCCAATCAAAAATTTGTGGCATGACTTGAAGATTGCTGTCCATCAACGCTCCCCAAGGAACTTGACAGAGCTTGGACAGTTTTGTAAAGAAGAATGGTCAAATATTGCCAAATCTAGGTGTGTAAAGTTGGTAGAGACCTTTCCTAACTGACTCACAGCTGTAATTGCTGCCAAAAGTGCTTCCACCAAGTATTAACTCAGGGGGGTGGAGACTTATCCAATTATGACAGACACCGTATATACAGACACAGACACATGCAATTGTATGCAATTTAGACAGACAAATCTGAACGTGTCTTAAACTTACAGAAATCCCACTAACACTGAATTCCCTGAATTTGTTAGGAACACTAACTGATATGGACGCCCGGAGTGCCCTTTATCCAGTGGCCCAGAGCATTGATTGAAAGACTTACGCTCCACTTGTGAGGGTCCCAGGCACTGAACCAGCCAGTGAAGGTGAGCGGTTCGTGGCTCTGTGTCACCGTGGTGATGGGTGTGCCAGGGTCTCGCTGCGCTGGGTGTGTCCTCAGGTACTCTGTGGCAGAGGTCAGGGACTCCTTCTTCTCAACGTCATTGGCAGCTTTACCGATCCACAGGAAGATCTGCCACACAGTAACAGGTGAGCATGCCCCCTACCTTACCCTGTCTTACAGCAGCAACATTCGGGTCAGCACGACACAGCTCCGTGTTCCACCAGGGTACTATTAAGGCTGTATTTTTATTTCTTTTTACTGGTATCACGGATTTCATGATTTCCCTGAAATGTACCCATTGCCGTGTAATATGCAGTTCCCCGTGAAAATTCCAGTTTCTGAAAGAATAGTGTAAATTAAAAATAAATACAGCACACATTTGCCTTACTGATGCACTGCCTGTTATACTGCATTTAGGAACCTGGCAGCCAGAAGCAAACTAAACCAGCTGCCCGGTTCCTAAATGCAGTGTTACAGGGAGTGCGTCAAAAAGGCAAACGTTTCATGGGGCTCCCAAGTGACGCATCCAGTAAAGGCGCTCTGCGTGAGTGCAGGACGCGCCCTATAGCCTGGACGTTCTCCTTCGCTGTAGCTCCTGGGCGGCTGCATGGTGAACCCGCAGTGTGTAAAGAACCGGTCGGCTGACGGCACACAATTCGGAGGACAGAGTGTGTTCGTCTTCGCCCCTCCCGAGTCAGCACAGGGGTGGTAACGATGAGCCGAGCATAAATAAATAATAATTGGCCATTTCAAATTGGGAGAAAATAAAAAAATAATTGGAAACGACTAAATTTAAAAAAAAAAAAAAAAGGTAAATGTTTGCTGAATTTATTTTTAAGTGAAAAAATATGTATCTTTACACTATTGTAACAGAAATTTTCACTGGGAACTACATATTGCACGGTAATGGGTACATTTCATGGAAATAGTGAAATCCGTGATAACAGCCTTCTTTATAGGTCACCAGAAACCCTAAACAGAATTACAGCCTTGCTATTTACAGTTGGATGTACATTATTGCATAATTAGTAGCAAACGCTTACGTCTGTATAATCTGCAGGAGAAGGGCATTGCATTAGTATTTACAGACATTGTGCAACCACTCTGAGACAATCAGACACCTTTCCCTCACCTCCTCCCAGGTATCCAGAAGCATCACATCCTCCTCATCGAGGTCCTCCTGGGCAAAATCAAAGACCTCTGTCATCATGAAGCGGCCAGTCTGATTGGAGCATTCGAAGAGGCGTGGCACCCGCTGCGGCTTCTCCTCCTGGAACCTGGAAACAGGAACAAAAAGTAAACTACAGCTGGGAATCCTGTCACACAGATTCCAATACAGCCCTGCATCTTTTATACAGCTGGGAATCCTGTCACATAGATTCCAATACAGCCCTGCATCTTTTATACAGCTGGGAATCCTGTCACATAGATTCCAATACAGCCCTGCATCTTTTATACAGCTGGGAATCCCGTCACACAGATTCCAATACAGCCCTGCATCTTTTATACAGCTGGGAATCCCGTCACACAGATTCCAATACAGCCCTGCATCTTTTATACAGCTGGGAATCCCGTCACACAGATTCCAATACAGCCCTGCATCTTTTATACAGCTGGGAATCCTGTCACACAGATTCCAATACAGCCCTGCATCTTTTATACAGCTGGGAATCCCGTCACACAGATTCCAATACAGCCCTGCATCTTTTATACAGCTGGGAATCCTGTCACACAGATTCCAATACAGCCCTGCATCTTTTATACAGCTGGGAATCCTGTCACACAGATTCCAATACAGCCCTGCATCTTTTATACAGCTGGGAATCCCGTCACACAGATTCCAATACAGCCCTGCATCTTTTATACAGCTGGGAATCCCGTCACACAGATTCCAATACAGCCCTGCATCTTTTATACAGCTGGGAATCCCGTCACACAGATTCCAATACAGCCCTGCATCTTTTATACAGCTGGGAATCCCGTCACACAGATTCCAATACAGCCCTGCATCTTTTATACAGCTGGGAATCCCGTCACACAGATTCCAATACAGCCCTGCATCTTTTATACAGCTGGGAATCCTGTCACACAGATTCCAATACAGCCCTGCATCTTTTATACAGCTGGGAATCCTGTCACACAGATTCCAATACAGCCCTGCATCTTTTATACAGCTGGGAATCCTGTCACACAGATTCCAATACAGCCCTGCATCTTTTATACAGCTGGGAATCCCGTCACACAGATTCCAATACAGCCCTGCATCTTTTATACAGCTGGGAATCCCGTCACACAGATTCCAATACAGCCCTGCATCTTTTATACAGCTGGGAATCCTGTCACACAGATTCCAATACAGCCCTGCATCTTTTATACAGCTGGGAATCCTGTCACACAGATTCCAATACAGCCCTGCATCTTTTATACAGCTGGGAATCCTGTCACACAGATTCCAATACAGCCCTGCATCTTTTATACAGCTGGGAATCCTGTCACACAGATTCCAATACAGCCCTGCATCTTTTATACAGCTGGGAATCCCGTCACACAGATTCCAATACAGCCCTGCATCTTTTATACAGCTGGGAATCCCGTCACACAGATTCCAATACAGCCCTGCATCTTTTATACAGCTGGGAATCCCGTCACACAGATTCCAATACAGCCCTGCATCTTTTATACAGCTGGGAATCCCGTCACACAGATTCCAATACAGCCCTGCATCTTTTATACAGCTGGGAATCCCGTCACACAGATTCCAATACAGCCCTGCATCTTTTATACAGCTGGGAATCCCGTCACACAGATTCCAATACAGCCCTGCATCTTTTATACAGCTGGGAATCCCGTCACACAGATTCCAATACAGCCCTGCATCTTTTATACAGCTGGGAATCCCGTCACACAGATTCCAATACAGCCCTGCATCTTTTATACAGCTGGGAATCCCGTCACACAGATTCCAATACAGCCCTGCATCTTTTATACAGCTGGGAATCCCGTCACACAGATTCCAATACAGCCCTGCATCTTTTATACAGCTGGGAATCCCGTCACACAGATTCCAATACAGCCCTGCATCTTTTATACAGCTGGGAATCCTGTCACACAGATTCCAATACAGCCCTGCATCTTTTATACAGCTGGGAATCCTGTCACATAGATTCCAATACAGCCCTGCATCTTTTATACAGCTGGGAATCCCGTCACACAGATTCCAATACAGCCCTGCATCTTTTATACAGCTGGGAATCCCGTCACACAGATTCCAATACAGCCCTGCATCTTTTATACAGCTGGGAATCCCGTCACACAGATTCCAATACAGCCCTGCATCTTTTATACAGCTGGGAATCCCGTCACACAGATTCCAATACAGCCCTGCATCTTTTATACAGCTGGGAATCCCGTCACACAGATTCCAATACAGCCCTGCATCTTTTATACAGCTGGGAATCCCGTCACACAGATTCCAATACAGCCCTGCATCTTTTATACAGCTGGGAATCCCGTCACACAGATTCCAATACAGCCCTGCATCTTTTATACAGCTGGGAATCCTGTCACACAGATTCCAATACAGCCCTGCATCTTTTATACAGCTGGGAATCCTGTCACACAGATTCCAATACAGCCCTGCATCTTTTATACAGCTGGGAATCCTGTCACACAGATTCCAATACAGCCCTGCATCTTTTATACAGCTGGGAATCCTGTCACACAGATTCCAATACAGCCCTGCATCTTTTATACAGCTGGGAATCCTGTCACACAGATTCCAATACAGCCCTGCATCTTTTATACAGCTGGGAATCCTGTCACACAGATTCCAATACAGCCCTGCATCTTTTATACAGCTGGGAATCCTGTCACACAGATTCCAATACAGCCCTGCATCTTTTATACAGCTGGGAATCCTGTCACACAGATTCCAATACAGCCCTGCATCTTTTATACAGCTGGGAATCCCGTCACACAGATTCCAATACAGCCCTGCATCTTTTATACAGCTGGGAATCCTGTCACACAGATTCCAATACAGCCCTGCATCTTTTATACAGCTGGGAATCCTGTCACACAGATTCCAATACAGCCCTGCATCTTTTATACAGCTGGGAATCCCGTCACACAGATTCCAATACAGCCCTGCATCTTTTATACAGCTGGGAATCCCGTCACACAGAGTCCAATACAGCCCTGCATCTTTTATACAGCTGGGAATCCTGTCACACAGATTCCAATACAGCCCTGCATCTTTTATACAGCTGGGAATCCTGTCACACAGATTCCAATACAGCCCTGCATCTTTTATACAGCTGGGAATCCTGTCACATCGATGGCAGGTTTGTGACCCCGCGCACCGCCAGCAAGCACCTTAAATACAATGCAAAACAGCAAGGCTCCTCTGCATTCGAGGTCTTGGAGATTTTTACCTCATCTCATCTCACCGACGGGACAGAATCCCTAACGGCACTACCACACAACACTGCCTGTTACACCTGTAACCAACAACTGAGATGTGCCTCTGCATGTCTGGATAAACCCCAAGAGACTTTATGCCAGCCCTTATTTTTGTATGGGTGCCCAAGCAGTTTAGTGTTAAGGTCAGGGCTTAGGGTCAGGATCAGGGGTTAGGGTCAGGGTAAATCTCTTCTTCAGATCCTACCTCTTATCACTGCAGTAGGGTGCTTTCCCTCCGAGAGCTACCCAGAAGTCTGCAGGCTCCTGTCCTTCCAGGATAGTCTGCTTGTCCCGTTTGGAGACGATGTCGGCCACACTCTTTGCCCTCTCTCGCTCATCCCCACTGCAGCCCTGATGGGTGGAACACAACGGAGAGCTTGAGCACAACCACACACAAGTCCACTCCACACCAAGGGCCCTACCTATCTTCTCAATAACAACGATACAGTGCCAAGGCATGCCTTTTCATTTCCCCGTTTACTGTAGGTCCAAAATTCACTTTGCAATCACACTCTGTAATAATAATTCACTTTGCAATCACACTCTGTAATTCTAATTCACTTTGCAATCACTTTCTGTAATTATAATTCACTTTGCAATCACACTTTCTGTAATTATAATTCACTTTGCAATCACACTTTCTGCATTTATAATTCACTTTGCAATCACACTGTAATTATAATTCACTTTGCAATCACACTTTCTGCATTTATAATTCACTTTGCAATCACACTGTAATTATAATTCACTTTGCAATCACACTTTCTGCATTTATAATTCACTTTGCAATTACACTTTCTGTAATTATAATAGACATTACAATAACACTTTCTGTAATTATAATTCACATTGCAATCACACTTTCCTTAATTATAATTCACTTTGCAATCACACTTTCCGTAATTATAATTCACTTTGCAATCACACTCTGTAATTATAATTCACTTTGCAATCACACTTTCTGTAATTATAATTCACTTTGCAATCACACTTTCCTTAATTATAATTCACTTTGCAATCACACTCTGTAATTATAATTCACATTGCAATCACACTTTCCGTAATTATAATTCACTTTGCAATCACACTCTGTAATTATAATTCATTTTGCAATCACACTCTGTAATTATAATTCACTTTGCAATCACACTCTGTAATTATAATTCATTTTGCAATCACACTCTGTAATTATAATTCACTTTGCAATCACACTCTGTAATTATGCCTGTTTCACATTCCTTGCTGTTTTAAACACATTTAAAACAGCAGTGCTATCTATGAGACCAAGAGTGACATTTTAACAGTAATCTGTGTAACAATGTGAGCTCCAGTAAATACAATGTATCATAATATACAGTACATGAGATACGTATATATTTATATATCCAGGGAAGATCGTGAACACATAGCCACAATACATGTATAATTATAATATATTTCAGTGCCTTTCAGGGATATATTTAGTTACACACATTTTACACCCTGGATATAATATATTGATTTTTCATTTGGGAAAGATGTGCACATTTCTCCCTGGCCGCCTCCTCTGTGGTTCACGTCAGTTCCCAGGAGGAGGCTCTCTGTGTACGACACCCCAGTGACTCACCTTCCCACACCACAGGTAGCAGACGTGGTCAGCTGTGAGAACAAACACGTCGTTGGTGTTGAGGGAGGAGGCACGGGCCGGGACCTCGCTTGCTTTAGTGTTATATTCATCAGTGCCTCGAACCTGGAACAGTCTGTAAGCAGGGTCCTGAGATGCCTTCCCTCCGCGTCCTGTACCGCCCTGAACATTAGCACAGGGATGGGAATAAGACTCCTATTGCTCGGCACTTTCCCATTCCAGGTTTTACTAGCAGCTTGATTAGCCACAGCGTATAGGTAACAAGCTCAGGGGGGTCTGATTAAACCCATAGTAAAACCAGGAACAGATCAAACTGCTCTGCAATGGGAGTCATATTCCTATCCATGTTAACAACAATGGAACAAGTTAACATGGTAGAATATGTAGGAATCTGTAGGCCCTCCTGACTCCTGTCCTGTGTCTGTCTTCACTTACCGTAATTGCCAGTCCTGCCCTCTTGTCCTGGTTAAACTCTTCAACTCCTCTTAAGATTTTAAAGCCTGCTGGTAACAGGATTCACCCTTGAGGTGAATTAGATGCAAATTCTATACATACTGAACTTGCGTTTAACTTAATTCATACAACTTCCACTAACATCCTAACCCCTAACCCCTAACTCTAAACTACCAGTCACTCACTTCTCTTACCAGGCGATTGTTTTGAAGCCAGTGAAAGGCAGAATGGCAGTGACAACGTCCTGTGCATAAACAGCTGTGCCAAAACCCAAAGTGGAGGCTCACCTGGAAAATGATGAGCTTCCCTTTGAAGATGGCCAGGAAGTGGCGCGGCTCTTTGGTCATGGTCACTCGCACCTGCACTGGCTCCCCGTTGTATTTGTTGTCCAGGTTCACAGCCTGGTACGCAGACGCTGTGATCTCGTCTTGAGAAGCTTGCAGCCCCTGTGTTCGGAAATAAATAAATACATACCTGAATTAGTACGTGGTCAGGACAGGAAATGAAGCATATTCACCTACAATTCCCACCTATAATTCATGCCGAGATGCTTGGATGCAAATGGGCAGTGAGGTCTGTTCAGCGGAGTGACCCACACAGTGGAGGTGTTCACGGGTCCGGGCAGACCAGAGGACCCCAGACACAAGACCCGAGACCCGAGACTCGACCTGAGGACCCAAACGGGTCTGTTCAATTAGTGATCTTGTCTTACACTGTATCTCATCTCCATAATGCAAACAAGCTCTGCATTACTATAAAAAAAGATGATATTTTTGCTAATATATATTTTTTTTTATTGTTGATCCTCTCACAGTAACACTCTCGTGCTGAATTTTGCATTATCTTGAGATACGCGTCAGGGTGTGTTCCAGCATCAAGTGTTGCTAGCAAGGCTGCTTTTAGTATTGTCTTCAGCTTGCCTTTAGTCTGATATCAATGACTTATCAATGTAGCCAACAGAACAGTTCCATAAAAGAGCCCTGGATTGTGCCGGCTATTTGCAGTGCATGTATGCCTCTGTAGAGACTGCACTGCAAATGTTTCTCCCCAATCCCTGTGAGTCCTACACTGCACCATGTGTACTGTATCATTCAAAAGAGAGCAGCAAGAGGGGGAGCAGGGTTTCTAATATGCAGTGTATAATGGTTTGGTTTGCTGATGCTACCTGCCACATGTACAGAATGTAGTGGGGTTTCTGGCCTCGCGAATACGTGTACAGCACCAGGTAACAGTCTCCTCCATAGAACTGCCCGTAGGTATTGGGATCCACCGCCTTCAGCTCCAGCTCCTCAATCCTCCACACCTGCAGGATCAGAACACCGCGTTACAAAACACTGGTATAGAGCAGTAAAGGATGAAGTGTGAAGCACGTTCATCTAACAGCCCGCGCTTAACCTAATTAAGAAAAGTCTACAGCGCCGCTTGTATGGCTACACAAATCAACCTTGGCTAAAGATCAAACCATGACCTGCAAATCAAAACAGACCAAAGCTGACCTGCACACCACTGACTTTTATTGTATACACTGCGGTAATAATGACCCACCTCCACTTTCCCAGAGCCATCATCTACCATCCTCTCTCTTGCAGCAAGGTCAGGTCTGGCATGCAGCTCCATGACATCGAACTTGACCTGGTCGACCTTAGCTGTTTCAGAGGGAGGGGCAGGGGTTAGAGCAGCGGATTTCAGTCCCAGCCAGTAAAGCACCCTTAACAGTCTCAGCACCAGCTCATGAATATCCCAGTATCTCAGCCACAGCTTATGAATTTCCCAGAATCTCAGCACCAGCTCATGAATATCCCAGTATCTCAGCACCAGCTCATGAATATCCCATTATCTCAGCACCAGCTCATGAATATCCCAGTATCTCAGCACCAGCTCATGAATATCCCATTATCTCAGCACCAGCTCATGAATATCCCATTATCTCAGCACCAGCTCATGAATATCCCATTATCTCAGCACCAGCTCATGAATATCCCAGTATCTCAGCCACAGCTTATGAATTTCCCAGAATCTCAGCACCAGCTCATGAATATCCCAGTATCTCAGCACCAGCTCATGAATATCCCATTATCTCAGCACCAGCTCATGAATATCCCATTATCTCAGCACCAGCTCATGAATATCCCATTATCTCAGCACCAGCTCATGAATATCCCATTATCTCAGCACTAGCTCATGAAGACTCCAGTATCTGTCTCAGCACTAGTTCATGAAGACTCCAGTATCTGTCTCAGCACTAGCTCATGAAGACTCCAGTATCTGTCTCAGCACTAGCTCATGAAGACTCCAGTATCTGTCTCAGCACTAGCTCATGAAGACTCCAGTATCTGTCTCAGCACTAGCTCATGAAGACTCCAGTATCTGTCTCAGCACTAGCTCATGAAGACTCCAGTATCTGTCTCAGCACTAGCTCATGAAGACTCCAGTATCTGTCTCAGCACTAGCTCATGAAGACTCCAGTATCTGTCTCAGCACTAGCTCATGAAGACTCCAGTATCTGTCTCAGCACTAGCTCATGAAGACTCCAGTATCTGTCTCAGCACTAGCTCATGAAGACTCCAGTATCTGTCTCAGCACTAGCTCATGAAGACTCCAGTATCTGTCTCAGCACTAGCTCATGAAGACTCCAGTATCTGTCTCAGCACTAGCTCATGAAGACTCCAGTACCAGCACTAGCTCATGAAGACTCTCTTCACTAAAGCAGTAATAATCACCAATCCTGCCCACTGAGTGGGTCTTGCCCAGCCCCTGCGTCAGCCCCTTCTCTGTCCATGTCTTGAAGAGCTGCTTGAACATGGAAGATTCAGCGTCCTCGTTCATGATTTCCACGTTGGTTGTGGATGGGTAGTTCTTTGCTTTGATGAAGCCCTGCAAGAAAAGGAGACACTGCTGATTAGTGCCCCCCCTCTTTTCCATCTCTGCTCTTGTGGATCACCCTGGTCTAAATCCATCATCCTTCCCATTGCTTAACTAGGGGCAAGAGGAATGCAACCATTCTTGTTTTGTTTTTTTCCCCCAATTTGAAATTTCCAATTATGTGTTTTTTCCTCACCACAGCGAGTCCCCACACAGCACAGACGTTCTGAGAGCGTGTGAGCGTCCTCCGATCTCACAAGCCAAAAGCCAGAATCGCTTTTACACTGAGCAATCCAGTGTAGAAGTGGACGGGCTACTGCAAAGTTCGGCCTCTTTGCACTGCCTGGACGTGAACTAGAGCCGTCAAGCTGTGTGACTCATCCTGTGCTCCCAGAGGCAGCTCCTTAACTGGATGAGCACTTGAGGACCCCTGAATGCAGCTATTCTAATACCAGCGTCAGTGCGAACCAAAGTTCAAAAATCTACTGTATTACCCTTTTGTCTGTTGAAGATCTTTGGGTTCTTTGCCTGTACTTCAAGATTTCAGTTTAAAATATACAGACACTGTATTTTATATACTGGGCTGTGCAGATATTTCAAGGACAATGCTATTGATGAGAAGTTGCTTCTGATGCTTCCTGGTACCTGATCACTTCCTATGATGTAGTTTGAACTCACTCCAATGGTCAAGCTCAGAACATGTCAGCTGCTGAAGATACCAGGATGCAGCAGCTTATTTATATTTATCACAAAATAACATAAAAAAACTAAACAAGTGAAGAACCAAAATATTCTCAGCACAATAAAATGGGAACCAATAACAATGTTAATACAGCTTATTAGTTAATATAGCTTTTTGGTTAACAAACCTTTACCTTGCTGGCTAAATCAGCCCTGTAGACTGAGTGCACTCACCTCAGCTCTCCCAAGAGCAGCCTGCCTCTCCTGAGTGGCAGCATTCTTCCCCTTCCACACGAAGATCTTCACCCCCCCCTGATCCACAATGTAGCAGTCCTGCAGGGAATGCACCAGTGTTAAAGTCTTACAGAGAAGCCTACAGATACAAAGCCCTCAGTCACCCCTGTTAGTGCTGGATTATTTTGCTTGTTTATCAAATTCACTTCCCCACAAATCGCTGTGCTTGTACACATGCATAGTGTACTTCAGAGCTTTGGAACTCATCTGTGAGGAAAATGAAATTCTCTTACATCAGAGTTGAGCAGATCCTGAGTCAGTGGCTGTGTGGCTATCTCCTGGACGACCAAGTTTCCACTTGAATCTGAAACACTGACCAGTTAAAGAAACCGGTTAGCAATGCATTCGCACAGAGGAATCTACATCACCAACTAGACACAGACGAGCAATGAATTCTGCACAGAGGAATCTACATCACTAACTGGACACAGACCAGCACTGCATTCTGCACAGGGGAAACTACATTGCTAACTAGACACAGACTAGCTGTAAAATGACAGATTAGCAATGAATTCTGCACAGGGGAATCACTGCAAAGTTGTAAGTGAAGCCCTGTCTGGAGTACAGAACCCCAGTTTGTAAAGTTGTAAGTGAAGCCCTGTCTGGAGTACAGAACCCCAGTTTGTAAAGTTGTAAGTGAAGCCCTGTCTGGAGTACAGAACCCCAGTTTGTAAAGTTGTAAGTGAAGCCCTGTCTGGAGTACAGAACCCCAGTTTGTAAAGTTGTAAGTGAAGCTCTGTCTGGAGTACGCACTGGTAGAGCCGCACATTTGACTTCTGATACAGGTCGGGTCTGTTATCTGGGGTAGCTGGCTTGAGGCTCCCTGTCCTCTGCCCCAACACTGCTGTCATGATTTTCATCAGTTCGGGGGAGGCGGCTTCATTGTCTCCATCGACGACACCAATCTGAGCGCGCCCACCTCGCTCCCTGTCCCGGATATCCTGGGACAGCGTCATCCCCTGCACAGGCAGACAGACAGACAGACAGACAGACAGACAGCATTATATATTCAACACAAGCTTTCTCTTTCTTTAAAGGAAAACCATTTGAAATGCAGCAGAACCTCAGAGTTACGAACACCTTGGGAATGGAGGGCGTTGTACATCTGAAAAGTCAATAACTCTGAAAATGAGTTTTTGATGGTTTTAATAAATGTGTGCTTCTGCTCTCTACACCCTCAATCTGGCTGATAATACAAGGATACAGTGCAGTAATGCAATACTCGTGTTGTTAAGTCCTGACAGGATTTAAATGGCACTATACAAGTGAAAGCTGTCACTGAAATGGTAAGTTTAATGCGCTGTGCAATACGCTCAGTATACAGTAAGTGTTAACGAAGGGCGATGCTGACCTTTAACCTTTCGGGGTGGTTGCTTTCAGGCCCGTTCCACTGGACAATCACCTTGCCCATGTCCAGCAGGAAAACATCTCCCACATTGAAACTGTTCCAGGAGACGTCAACCTTTAACAACATGACAAGCAGCCTCAATCAGTCAGTGTGGCTTCTTCTCTTAACGAGGTATGACAGAGCACATTTGGTAAGATAGAGCCAATAATAAATATATACAAATAGAAATAAATATCACCTCCACTCTCGTCAAAGCCCCAGGGGCCCTTAATGAAATTTTACTGAAAACTGAGGCGGGAGATAAGACAAGGTTAAAAATGGGTGGATACTGTGCATGAACCAGCGACCCTGCACACTGGGGTACAGGATGCGCACTGAGAGGCTGTGCATGAACCAGCGACCCTGCACACTGGGGTACAGGATGTGCACTGAGAGGCTGTGCATGAACCATTGACCCTGCACACTGGGGTACAGGATGTGCACTGAGAGGCTGTGCATGAACCAGCGACCCTGCACACTGGGGTACAGGATGTGCACTGAGAGGCTGTGCATGAACCATTGACCCTGCACACTGGGGTACAGGATGTGCACTGAGAGCCTGGGTCTTGCTGATAGCTGTGGGATTTCAAATACACCCACAGCTCCTGTTTGGATTGGCTGGGGCGAGGGAAGGGGAGGGACGGGTCACCCTCTCAGGAGTCAACAGGTATATTCAATAAGAGCCAGATAGTTCCTGTAGAAACAGGAGCATGCAGACAGGCAGCAGCTCTGTGTAGAATTACAGAAACACTAACAGAGATGTTCATTTGCACCCGCACAGCCTACCTCCGTGGCTGAGAAATTCTTCCTCCCCTTGACGTGCAGCAGCCGCTTGATGTTGTACATGTTTGTCTCGACTTGTTTGAACCCTGACGCCAAACCACCCTTCTTATAGCTGTGGCAAAACAGAACAAAAAGATACACATTTACTACTGTATATTACGCACACACAAGGGCAGGCAGCCGATCATTACTTCAGGATGAGCTGCCGGTTGATACAATGACACCATGGAGCGATTCATAGAGTCCAAAGGCAAACTGCTGCACTTCTGCAATTGACGGTTAACAGCCACGCCAAGTACAGAGTGTCACAGGCACCAGTGCATTGGAGGGGGCTGTTTAGCTAACTTGTTTAGGGCTCATTGTTGCTGTCTGATGAACAGGACCTGCAGGATGAGCCTCCTCACATTGGTGCCCTATTGGCTAATGGCACTGAATCATTTTGTAATGCATATTAGTTCTATTGTATGCTGGACTGACCAAATGATGTAGCCTTAAACTATGCAAGCCCCCTCGGTGTTGATCTGGTCCGGTGTTGATCTGGAGGTCGCAGGATGGTAATGTCTTCATTGTACTTTTTAGACAAGAACCACTGTGGTTCCTTCATATTTTTTTTTTTATTTATTTTGGAATCAGCAATTATTTTTCCCCCCGATTTTCTCCCAATTTGGAATGCCCAATATATATATATATATATATATATATATATATATATATATATATATATATATATATATATATATATACACACACACACACATACTTACCATTTATATCTGTTGTTTATGTAAGACCAAATCGGTATGGTCTGAGTTCTGGCTTTTGGCACACCATGACCTATACTGGAGTTCATTCATGATGACCCCAGCCAACCATGTGAAACCAAAACTAGATTTAACTAAACATAGCAAGAGACAGGGAGGGAGTCATAATGAGCAAACACTGACTAGAAGGCTCAGCACAGGGGGTGGGAGTCATAATGAGCAAACACTGCGCTAGGAGGCTCAGCACAGGGGGTGGGAGTCATAATGAGCAAACACTGCGCTAGGAGGCTCAGCACAGGGGGTGGGAGTCATAATGAGTAAACACTGCGCTAGGAGGCTCAGCACAGGGGGTGAGGGTCATAATGAGTAAACACTGCGCTAGGAGGCTCAGCACAGGGGGTGGGAGTCATAATGAGTAAACACTGCGCTAGGAGGCTCAGCACAGGGGGTGGGAGTCATAATGAGCAAACACTGCGCTAGGAGGCTCAGCACAGGGGGTGGGAGTCATAATGAGCAAACACTGCGCTAGGAGGCTCAGCACAGGGGGTGGGGGTCATAATGAGTAAACACTGCGCTAGGAGGCTCAGCACAGGGGGTGAGGGTCATAATGAGTAAACACTGCGCTAGGAGGCTCAGCACAGGGGGTGAGGGTCATAATGAGTAAACACTGCGCTAGGAGGCTCAGCACAGGGGGTGAGGGTCATAATGAGTAAACACTGCGCTAGGAGGCTCAGCACAGGGGGTGGGGGTCATAATGAGTAAACACTGCGCTAGGAGGCTCAGCACAGGGGGTGAGGGTCATAATGAGTAAACACTGCGCTAGGAGGCTCAGCACAGGGGGTGAGGGTCATAATGAGTAAACACTGCGCTAGGAGGCTCAGCACAGGGGGTGAGGGTCATAATGAGTAAACACTGCGCTAGGAGGCTCAGCACAGGGGGTGGGAGTCATAATGAGCAAACACTGCGCTAGGAGGCTCAGCACAGGGGGTGGGAGTCATAATGAGTAAACACTGCGCTAGGAGGCTCAGCACAGGGGGTGGGAGTCATAATGAGCAAACACTGCGCTAGGAGGCTCAGCACAGGGGGTGGGAGTCATAATGAGTAAACACTGCGCGAGGGGGTTGGGGTCATAATGAGTAAATACTGCACTAAGAAGGGGTTGGGGGTCATAATGAGTAAACACTGTGCAAGGAGGCTCAGCACAGTTCTTTTGCAACCAACCACATTTGACAATGAAATATATGTTCTGTAAATATTTCACTAAATAAACACTCATGCAGTGAAATATTTGTTTCATAAATACAAAAAACAAAGAAAGACAAGAGCACAGGATTAGAAGCGGTTCCTACTTACACAATGCCGTTCTTGAAGTAGCTCTTGAATTTGACTGACTCACAGTCCTGCACCTCCCTGTACTGGATGGGGCTCCCCCCCAGGTAATTATCCAGCTGGGTCACCAGGATGGCAGCCGCCCCCTGCTCATCCTGAGAGGACTGGCTCCCGATCCAGTAATGCAGATCAAAAGAGAGCTGAGAGGAGCTCTGCCGTCCCTGCAAACACACAAGCAACAGGGATTCCAGAAACAAGGAGACAAAGAGAGCAGAGAGGAGCTCTACCATCACACACACAAGCAACAGGGATTTCAGAAACAATGAGACAGAGAGAGCAGAGAGGAGCTCTACCATCACACACACACAAGCAACAGGGATTCCAGAAACAAGGAGACAAAGAGAGCAGAGAGGAGCTCTACCATCACACACACAAGCAACAGGGATTCCAGAAACAATGAGACAAAGAGAGCAGAGAGGAGCTCTACCATCACACACACAAGCAACAGGGATTCCAGAAACAATGAGACGAAGAGAGAAGAGAGGAGCTCTACCATCACACACACAAGCAACAGGGATTCCAGAAACAATGAGACAAAGAGAGCAGAGAGGAGCTCTACCATCAGACACACAAGCAACAGGGATTCCAGAAACAATGAGACAAAGAGAGCAGAGAGGAGCTCTACCATCACACACACAAGCAACAGGGATTCCAGAAACAATGAGACAAAGAGAGCAGAGAGGAGCTCTACCATCACACACACAAGCAACAGGGATTCCAGAAACAATGAGACGAAGAGAGAAGAGAGGAGCTCTACCATCACACACACAAGCAACAGGGATTCCAGAAACAATGAGACAAAGAGAGCAGAGAGGAGCTCTACCATCACACACACAAGCAACAGGGATTCCAGAAACAATGAGACAAAGAGAGCAGAGAGGAGCTCTACCATCACACACACAAGCAACAGGGATTCCAGAAACAAGGAGACAAAGAGAGCAGAGAGGAGCTCTACCATCACACACACGAGCAACAGGGATTCCAGAAACAATGAGACGAAGAGAGAAGAGAGGAGCTCTACCATCACACACACGAGCAACAGGGATTCCAGAAACAATGAGACGAAGAGAGAAGAGAGGAGCTCTACCATCACACACACAAGCAACAGGGATTCCAGAAACAATGAGACAAAGAGAGCAGAGAGGAGCTCTACCATCAGACACACAAGCAACAGGGATTCCAGAAACAATGAGACAAAGAGAGCAGAGAGGAGCTCTACCATCACACACACAAGCAACAGGGATTCCAGAAACAATGAGACAAAGAGAGCAGAGAGGAGCTCTACCATCACACACACAAGCAACAGGGATTCCAGAAACAATGAGACAAAGAGAGCAGAGAGGAGCTCTACCATCACACACACAAGCAACAGGGATTCCAGAAACAATGAGACAAAGAGAGCAGAGAGGAGCTCTACCATCACACACACAAGCAACAGGGATTCCAGAAACAATGAGACAAAGAGAGCAGAGAGGAGCTCTACCATCACACACACAAGCAACAGGGATTCCAGAAACAATGAGACAAAGAGAGCAGAGAGGAGCTCTACCATCACACACACAAGCAACAGGGATTCCAGAAACAATGAGACAAAGAGAGCAGAGAGGAGCTCTACCATCACACACACAAGCAACAGGGATTCCAGAAACAATGAGACAAAGAGAGCAGAGAGGAGCTCTACCATCACACACACAAGCAACAGGGATTCCAGAAACAATGAGACAAAGAGAGCAGAGAGGAGCTCTACCATCACACACACAAGCAACAGGGATTCCAGAAACAATGAGACAAAGAGAGCAGAGAGGAGCTCTACCATCACACACACAAGCAACAGGGATTCCAGAAACAAGGAGACAAAGAGAGCAGAGAGGAGCTCTACCATCACACCACAAGCAAGAGGGATTCCAGAAACAAGGAGACAAAGAGAGCAGAGAGGAGCTCTACCATCACACACACAAGCAACAGGGATTATAGAAACAAGGAGACAGAAACCTACATTCCACCTGGATAAACTTGTTTTCAGAAACTATTTTAGACATAATTATTGAGGAATTTTGTACCAGAGCTTGAAATGATTGTTGTATTGTAGTTTTTGATTGATATCGAGGTATTAAGTAAAACATTCCTTTTTTTTTTTTTTTTTTGGGGGGGGGGTTGAAAAGCATCATAAATGATACTAATAAATACAATACTATGTACCTTTCAGTTTCAAATGGTTCTCTTTTGTAAATATCAAAATAACAAACACTCAAGAACTGTAAATGTTGCAATAAGAAATATTTCAATATGTTCTGGGTTGCTCAATACACAAGTGAAGGCCTGCAGCACAGAGTGCACCTGCGCTACTTCACTGTGCAGCATGTCTAGGTATGGGTTCAGCTGCCAGGGAGGCAGCTACTGGGCTGAGTCAGAGGTGTTGTTGTATGCAATAGAAACCAATAGAAAGCACAATCACAGGCAATGCACCCAAACAAAGATGCTTAGATCAGATTAAAAAGGACAACTTGTAAAACAGAAACATAATGCAAAGCTTTACGAAAACTTACAAATGATGCAGAATGATATGAAAATGGAACTTGGAAACTACTTCCACCCTGAAGAGGAAGATACTCAGTCTTCCTGTGTCTATTGAGTAGAAATGATCTTGTCTTTGGTCCATTCCTAGAACTAAGCATTGTACAGATCTGTTCTGCATAGTCTCATTGCATGTGCATTGGGCTTATTATAAAATAACTGTGCATTCGCAAGATTACATCTCAAGGGCTCCCTTACAAACAGGTTGGCTTATCTAAACTTTACATAGATAAAACAAAGGATCAGAAAAAAGAGATTGCAAGGGGATTGGGTGCTCTTCTGAAAGTCACTTAGGAATATAATTGTGAATATGAATCAGTTCTTACAGTATTCACTTAGGAATATCATTGTGTATATGAGTCTGTCCATACAGTATTCACTTGGGAATATCATAGTCAATATAGTCAGTCCATACAGTATTCACTTGGGAATATCATAGTCAATATCAGTCAGTCCATACAGTATTCACTTGGGAATATCATTGTGAATATGAGTCAGTCCATACAGTATTCACTTGGGAATATCATAGTCAATATGAGTCAGTCCATACAGTATTCACTTGGGAATATCATTGTGAATATGAGTCAGTCCATACAGTATTCACTTGGGAATATCATTGTGAATATGAGTCAGTCCATACAGTATTCACTTGGGAATATCATAGTCAATATGAGTCAGTCCATACAGTATTCACTTGGGAATATCATTGTGAATATGAGTCAGTCCATACAGTATTCACTTGGGAATATCATTGTGAATATGAATCAGTCCATACAGTATTCACTTGTGAATATCCTTGTGAATATGAGTCAGTCCATACAGTTTTCACTTGGGAATATCATAGTCAATATGAATCAGTTCATACAGTATTAATGAGTGCTGATGCTAGTTTCTGGTGGTTTCGAGTGAGTGGTTAGGGGTGAAAAGCAGGGAGTGAGGCTGCAGTTCAGAAAGTGATCACAGTTTGAGCAGCTCAGCTTCCCTTCATGGTCCTCTATCCCAGACTGCACAAGCACCAGGGCTTTGCCTGCACCCCACAGTGCATTCAATTGGATTACAGCTTGTACATGTTGACATGGATAAATGCCAGCTGAGTCTCAGTTCAATGTTGTATAGTTATAAACTGTACTTACACAGAGAACAATGTAGCAGTCTCCTTCGAAGAAATTCCCATAGGCTTGTGCAGGGACTGGGACCATTTTCATTTTCTGTTTCAGAAAGAGATTTAGATTAGAGAAGCAGAGGCTGTCAGATTGAACAATGCAATCTCACAATGTCTCTTGTTGATTCTAAGGGTCTAGGGAAGGGCTGTCCAATCACAGGCCTAGAGGGCCATTCCACTCCAGATATAACAGGTAACATTAAGGGATTAACTACTTCTGGAGATGGGTTTTTAATTGGATCAATTAAACAATTTAGAACAGGTTTGGAACAAAAAGCAGGAGTGGAGGGGCTAACTGTGGCCTCTCTTGCTCTAGGGTTTCCATTCTCAACATTTCAGTTCTGTGTTTTTATCAGAGCAGTCAAGCAGTCCTGGTAGTGATGCTTTACAAGGGAACAATGGCAGCTCAAGCTGAAGCAGTGAGAACCAATGATATGGGCCATTGGGAACATATTACAACACTAGAAGCATTTTCACATTTCTACACAGTAACACATGACTTTACAAACAATGGTAAGAGCAAATACACATTTTGGGATTGCTTTCAGGGTTCTCTTAGCACAGTACGCAAACAAGCCGTCGGAAATCAAGCCAGAAGCTCCCAGTCTGAGCTAGTGCAGAAGTATATGTACAAGATTAGATCTACTCAGTTTATCTAACTTCATTTCAACAGAAACCATTCAGGGCTGAAAGGACTGCTATCCCCGTATGTAATGTAGTGCACACAATGCAGCTTTATTGGTTATCCTTATTCACTGACATTTCCAGAGTCTCGTTTCAATGGAAGTCCCTGTTTCTCCAGGGTAATAAACTGCTATTGTAATGGTGTATCCCAATGGTACTGTTTAAACTCTAGGGAATGCACACTGCAGTACTGTACCTAGTGGTGCTGAAGCCAAGTCAGTTGCTGGTCATATTGAACCTGCAGCACTCCATGCAGGGTGTGTCGAGAAAGCATGAGCAAGCTATACATTTCATCTGTGTTGTGCAAGGACACTAATTCAACATGAATGAGAAGTGATTCACATGTAGAACAGAAACAAAGCAACTGTCTGTCTGTCGCAGCATTCTCCATCACTCAGAAAGGAGAGGCTGTGAGTTCACATCCCCATTCATCTCTTCCAGTGGATGGGATCTAAGTGCTTGCTCCATCATTCAGAGGAGAGGCTGTGAGTTCACATCCCCATTCATCTCTTCCAGTGGATGGGATCTAAGTGCTTGCTCCATCATTCAGAAAGGAGAGGCTGTGTGTTCACATCCCCATTCATCTCTTCCAGTGGATGGGATCTAAGTGCTTGCTCCATCATTCAGAGAGGAGAGGCTGTGAGTTCACATTCCCATTCATCTCTTCCAGTGGATGGGATCTAAGTGCTTGCTCCATCATTCAGAGGAGAGGCTGTGAGTTCACATCCCCATTCATCTCTTCCAGTGGATGGGATCTAAGTGCTTGCTCCATCATTCAGAGAGGAGAGGCTGTGAGTTCACATCCCCATTCATCTCTTCCAGTGGATGGGATCTAAGTGCTTGCTCCATCATTCAGAGAGGAGAGGCTGTGAGTTCACATCCCCATTCATCATTTCCAGTGGATGGGATCTAAGTGCTTGCTCCATCATTCAGAGAGGAGAGGCTGTGAGTTCACATCCCCATTCATCTCTTCCAGTGGATGGGATCTAAGTGCTTGCTCCATCATTCAGAGAGGAGAGGCTGTGAGTTCACATCCCCATTCATCTCTTCCAGTGGATGGGATCTAAGTGCTTGCTCCATCATTCAGAGAGGAGAGGCTGTGAGTTCACATCCCCATTCATCATTTCCAGTGGATGGGATCTAAGTGCTTGCTCCATCATTCAGAGAGGAGAGGCTGTGAGTTCACATCCCCATTCATCTCTTCCAGTGGATGGGATCTAAGTGCTTGCTCCATCATTCAGAGAGGAGAGGCTGTGAGTTCACATCCCCATTCATCTCTTCCAGTGGATGGGATCTAAGTGCTTGCTCCATCATTCAGAGAGGAGAGGCTGTGAGTTCACATCCCCATTCATCTCTTCCAGTGGATGGGATCTAAGTGCTTGCTCCATCATTCAGAGAGGAGAGGCTGTGAGTTCACATCCCCATTCATCTCTTCCAGTGGATGGGATCTAAGTGCTTGCTCCATCATTCAGAGAGGAGAGGCTGTGAGTTCACATCCCCATTCATCTCTTCCAGTGGATGGGATCTAAGTGCTTGCTCCATCATTCAGAGAGGAGAGGCTGTGAGTTCACATCCCCATTCATCTCTTCCAGTGGATGGGATCTAAGTGCTTGCTCCATCATTCAGAGAGGAGAGGCTGTGAGTTCACATCCCCATTCATCTCTTCCAGTGGATGGGATCTAAGTGCTTGCTCCATCATTCAGAGAGGAGAGGCTGTGAGTTCACATCCCCATTCATCTCTTCCAGTGGATGGGATCTAAGTGCTTGCTCCATCATTCAGAAAGGAGAGGCTGTAAGTTCACATCCCCATTCATCTCTTCCAGTGGATGGGATCTAAGTGCTTGCTCCATCATTCAGAAAGGAGAGGCTGTGAGTTGACATCCCCATTCATCTGTTTCAGTGGATGTTAAGTAAGTGCTTGTTTCAAGTTACAAAGCTCAGACTTCATTTTGCAAAGCATGTTATTCTGTCCTGCTCCAAGGCTTTGCAAACAGCCACGCAAGGCTGTTTACTGAGATGCTCAGTGCAGTGCGTGTTATTAAAATGTGTGCTTGCCCAGCCTGTAATTTAAGAGCAATCTAAACAGATGAGATAATGGCACTGTAATAACCAGTCTGTGTTTACTCCCTGCGCCGCAGGTAATGGGACCCAACCTCAGCCTCATCCACTAGCAGCACCACAGACTGTATAATATATTCTACTCATTATTTCAACACGCACTACAGAACACCCTTCCTGTAACTTTTGGAAGTATCCCGGATCAATAACTGCTGATCTCATTCCTTTAGTACAGCACTCCGGGACCACCAGGTGTCATCTAGATGTACCGGGAAGGGCTGTATGCACTACCATTACGGATTCGCTCCTGTCCCGTCAGTGAGATGAGTTTGATATGTGTGTGTGTGTGTAACAGGCAGTGTTGTGTGATACACTGCTGTTACAGATTGTGTCTCCTGTCAGTGAGATGAGATTTGATGTGTGTGTGTGTGTGTAGCGGGCAGTGTTGTGTGATACACTGCTGTTACAGATTGTGTCTCCTGTCAGTGAGATGAGATTTGATGTGTGTGTTTGTGTAACAGGCAGTGTTGTGTGATACACTGCTGTTACAGATTGTGTCTCCTGTCAGTGAGATGAGATTTGATGTGTGTGTTTGTGTAGCAGGCAGTGTTGTGTGATACACTGCTGTTACAGATTGTGTCTCCTGTCAGTGAGATGAGATTTGATGTGTGTGTGTTTGTGTAACAGACAGTGTTGTGTGATACACTGCTGTTACAGATTGTGTCTCCTGTCAGTGAGATGAGATTTGATGTGTGTGTTTGTGTGACAGGCAGTGTTGTGTGATACACTGCTGTTACAGATTGTGTCTCCTGTCAGTGAGATGAGATTTGATGTGTGTGTTTGTGTAGCAGGCAGTGTTGTGTGATACACTGCTGTTACAGATTGTGTCTCCTGTCAGTGAGATGAGATTTGATGTGTGTGTTTGTGTGACGGGCAGTGCTGTGTGATACAGTGCTGTTACAGATTGTGTCTCCTGTCAGTGAGATGAGATTTGATGTGTGTGTTTGTGTAATGGGCAGTGTTGTGTGATACACTGCTGTTACAGATTGTGTCTCCTGTCAGTGAGATGAGATTTGATGTGTGTGTTGTTTGTGTGACAGGCAGTGTTGTGTGATACACTGCTGTTACAGACTGTGTCTCCTGTCATTGAGATGAGATTTGATGTGTGTGTTTGTGTAGCAGGCAGTGTTGTGTGATACACTGCTGTTACAGATTGTGTCTGCTGTCAGTGAGATGAGATTTGATGTGTGTGTTTGTGTGACGGGCAGTGCTGTGTGATACAGTGCTGTTACAGATTGTGTCTCCTGTCAGTGAGATGAGATTTGATGTGTGTGTTTGTGTGATGGGCAGTGTTGTGTGATACAGTGCTGTTACAGATTGTGTCTCCTGTCAGTGAGATGAGATTTGATGTGTGTGTTTGTGTGATGGGCAGTGTTGTGTGATACAGTGCTGTTACAGATTGTGTCTCCTGTCAGTGAGATGAGATTTGATGTGTGTGTTTGTGTGTAGCAGGCAGTGTTGTGTGATACACTGCTGTTACAGATTGTGTCTCCTGTCAGTGAGATGAGATTTGATGTGTGTGTTTGTGTGATGGGCAGTGTTGTGTGATACACTGCTGTTACAGATTGTGTCTCCTGTCAGTGAGATGAGATTTGATGTGTGTGTTTGTGTGATGGGCAGTGTTGTGTGATACACTGCTGTTACAGATTGTGTCTCCTGTCAGTGAGATGAGATTTGATGTGTGTGTTTGTGTGAGCAGGCAGTGTTGTGTGATACAGTGCTGTTACAGATTGTGTCTCCTGTCAGTGAGATGAGATTTGATGTGTGTGTTTGTGTAGCAGGCAGTGTTGTGTGATACACTGCTGTTACAGATTGTGTCTCCTGTCAGTGAGATGAGATTTGATGTGTGTGTTTGTGTGACGGGCAGTGTTGTGTGATACATGTGCTGTTACAGATTGTGTCTCCTGTCAGTGAGATGAGATTTGATGTGTGTGTTTGTGTGACAGGCAGTGTTGTGTGATACACTGCTGTTACAGATTGTGTCTCCTGTCAGTGAGATGAGATTTGATGTGTGTGTTTGTGTGATGGGCAGTGTTGTGTGATACACTGCTGTTACAGATTGTGTCTCCTGTCAGTGAGATGAGATTTGATGTGTGTGTTTGTGTAATGGGCAGCTGCAGTGTTGTGTGATGATGGGCACTGCTGTTACAGATTGTGTCTCCTGTCAGTGAGATGAGATTTGATGTGTGTGTTTGTGTAGCAGGCAGTGTTGTGTGATACACTGCTGTTACAGATTGTGTCTCCTGTCAGTGAGATGAGATTTGATGTGTGTGTTTGTGTAATGGGCAGTGTTGTGTGATACACTGCTGTTACAGATTGTGTCTCCTGTCAGTGAGATGAGATTTGATGTGTGTGTTTGTGTAGCAGGCAGTGTTGTGTGATACACTGCTGTTACAGATTGTGTCTCCTGTCAGTGAGATGAGATTTGATGTGTGTGTTTGTGTAACGGGCAGTGTTGTGTGATACACTGCTGTTACATATTGTGTCTCCTGTCAGTGAGATGAGATTTGATGTGTGTGTTTGTGTGATGGGCAGTGTTGTGTGATACAGTGCTGTTACATATTGTGTCTCCTGTCAGTGAGATGAGATTTGATGTGTGTGTTTGTGTAACAGGCAGTGTTGTGTGATACACTGCTGTTACAGATTGTGTCTCCTGTCAGTGAGATGAGATTTGATGTGTGTGTTTGTGTGACAGGCAGTGTTGTGTGATACACTGCTGTTACAGATTGTGTCTCCTGTCAGTGAGATGAGATTTGATGTGTGTGTTTGTGTAGCAGGCAGTGTTGTGTGATACACTGCTGTTACAGATTGTGTCTCCTGTCAGTGAGATGAGATTTGATGTGTGTGTTTGTGTGACGGGCAGTGTTGTGTGATACACTGCTGTTACAGATTGTGTCTCCTGTCAGTGAGATGAGATTTGATGTGTGTGTTTGTGTAGCAGGCAGTGTTGTGTGATACACTGCTGTTACAGATTGTGTCTCCTGTCAGTGAGATGAGATTTGATGTGTGTGTTTGTGTGACAGGCAGTGTTGTGTGATACACTGCTGTTACAGATTGTGTCTCCTGTCAGTGAGATGAGATTTGATGTGTGTGTTTGTGTAACAGGCAGTGTTGTGTGATACACTGCTGTTACAGATTGTGTCTCCTGTCAGTGAGATGAGATTTGATGTGTGTGTTTGTGTGACAGGCAGTGTTGTGTGATACACTGCTGTTACAGATTGTGTCTCCTGTCAGTGAGATGAGATTTGATGTGTGTGTTTGTGTGACGGGCAGTGTTGTGTGATACACTGCTGTTACAGATTGTGTCTCCTGTCAGTGAGATGAGATTTGATGTGTGTGTTTGTGTAGCAGGCAGTGTTGTGTGATACACTGCTGTTACAGATTGTGTCTCCTGTCAGTGAGATGAGATTTGATGTGTGTGTTTGTGTGACGGGCAGTGTTGTGTGATACACTGCTGTTACAGATTGTGTCTCCTGTCAGTGAGATGAGATTTGATGTGTGTGTTTGTGTGACAGGCAGTGTTGTGTGATACACTGCTGTTACAGATTGTGTCTCCTGTCAGTGAGATGAGATTTGATGTGTGTGTTTGTGTGACAGGCAGTGTTGTGTGATACACTGCTGTTACAGATTGTGTCTCCTGTCAGTGAGATGAGATTTGATGTGTGTGTTTGTGTAGCAGGCAGTGTTGTGTGATACACTGCTGTTACAGATTGTGTCTCCTGTCAGTGAGATGAGATTTGATGTGTGTGTTTGTGTAGCAGGCAGTGTTGTGTGATACACTGCTGTTACAGATTGTGTCTCCTGTCAGTGAGATGAGATTTGATGTGTGTGTTTGTGTGACGGGCAGTGTTGTGTGATACAGTGCTGTTACAGATTGTGTCTCCTGTCAGTGAGATGAGATTTGATGTGTGTGTTTGTGTAGCAGGCAGTGTTGTGTGATACACTGCTGTTACAGATTGTGTCTCCTGTCAGTGAGATGAGATTTGATGTGTGTGTTTGTGTAATGGGCAGTGTTGTGTGTTACACTGCTGTTACAGATTGTGTCTCCTGTCAGTGAGATGAGATTTGATGTGTGTGTTTGTGTGACAGGCAGTGTTGTGTGATACACTGCTGTTACAGATTGTGTCTCCTGTCAGTGAGATGAGATTTGATGTGTGTGTTTGTGTAGCAGGCAGTGTTGTGTGATACACTGCTGTTACAGATTGTGTCTCCTGTCAGTGAGATGAGATTTGATGTGTGTGTTTGTGTGATGGGCAGTGTTGTGTGTTACACTGCTGTTACAGATTGTGTCTCCTGTCAGTGAGATGAGATTTGATGTGTGTGTTTGTGTGACAGGCAGTGTTGTGTGATACACTGCTGTTACAGATTGTGTCTCCTGTCAGTGAGATGAGATTTGATGTGTGTGTTTGTGTGACAGGCAGTGTTGTGTGATACACTGCTGTTACAGACTGTGTCCTGTCCCGTGTCATGAGATGAGATTTGATGTGTGTGTTTGTAAGTGTCCTATTGTATGTGACTCTGAATATAATGCACAGTTCACAGCCTACCTCTGTGAAGCACTTTGTGCTGATGGTCCACTATGAAAGGCGCTATATAAAAATAAAGATATTATTATTATATTATTTATGAAACGGGCAGTGTTGGGTCCTGTCCCCTGTGAGTGAGATGAGATGAGGTTAAAAGCTCTAAAACCAGGAATGCAGACAAGCCTCTCAAGGCTCATTTGCATATTGGTTAAGACGCTCATTTGTGATATTGGTTACTATGAAATACAATGGTCATCGCTAGGACATGTCTGACAAGCCTGCTCAACCTCCTCTGTAGGTCTCCCCCCCCCCCCCCCCCCCCCCCAATTTACTCACCTCAATGGTCCAGATCTGCAGCCCAGGTTTCTGGGCGATGCTTCTGAAGGCCACTGGCACTGCATCCGACATTCTGGTAGGTTACACTGAAAAACAATTTCGCAGTGCATTTTAATTGCCAAATGTTATAAAAGTTGGACGACATGGGTACACACAAATTGCATTCTCACTTTCACCAATGCAATTAGAATAAATATAGTTTGGGAACCAAAAACAAATCCACAGGCAGGATTCAAAACGCCGGGGAGCCTGACGTTAATCTGTAATCTACCTTTTCACAGCTTGAGAGAAGAATCCCATTGAGAGGTGTCACAGGCTCTCCATGAGACACCATTCACACAAAGCCAACATTTATAATAAATACAACATTATAAAACACAGTATGTTTGTAACTACTTTACATTTTTGTTGGGTTACATGTGACCAAATGTACAGTTGTGGGCTATTTGGAACCCGGAAAACAGCTGTGCTTTATAAAGTAGAGGATCACTGCTTCCGTTTCAAACTGCTTGTGTTGTGCATTTAACATATCTCTGGGCGTGTCTTCCCTTGGTACAGGAACGATATCTCGGGTTCGACTGAATTTGTGAAACACCTGCCAACCACTGTCCACGTAAATTGAAAATACAAACCACTGCCACGTACAGTAAATATACAAACCACTGCCATGCACACTGAATACAAACCACTGCCACGAACACTGAATACAAACCACTGCCACGTACACTGAATACAAACCACTGCCACGAACACTGAATATACAAACCACTGCCACGTACACTGAAAATACAAACCACTGCCACGTACACTGAATACAAACCACTGCCACATACACTGAATACAAACCACTGCCACGTACACTGAAAATAAAAACCACTGCCACGTACACTGAATATACAAACCACTGCCATGACCATTGAATATACAAACCACTGCCACGTACACTGAATATACAAACCACTGCCATGAGGTGGTTCTAAGAGGTATTGACAGTGTCGACCCAAGGGACTTTTTCAGCCTGAAAAAAGAAACAAGGACCAGGGGTCACAAATGGAGTTTAGAAAAAGGGGCATTCAGAACAGAAAATAGGAGACACTTTTTTACACAGAGAATTGTGAGGGTCTGGAATCAACTCCCCAGTAATGTTGTTGAAGCTGACACCCTGGGATCCTTCAAGAAGCTGCTTGATGAGATTTTGGGATCAATAAGCTACTAACAACCAAACGAGCAAGATGGGCCGAATGGCCTCCTCTCGTTTGTAAACTTTCTTATGTGGGCCGAATGGCCTCCTCTCGTTTGTAAACTTTCTTATGTTCTTATGTTCTTTCTTATGTTCTTATGACCATTGAATATACAAACCACTGCCACGTACACTGAATACAAACCACTGCCACGTACACTGAATATACAAACCACTGCCACGTACACTGAATACAAACCACTGCCACGTACACTGAATATACAAACCACTGCCACATACACTGAAAATACAAACCACTGCCACGTACACTGAAAATACAAACCACTGCCATGTACAATGAATATACAAACCACTGCCACTTACACTGAATACAAAACACTGCCACGTACACTGAATATACAAACTACTGTCATGTACACTGAAAATACAAACCACTGCCACGTACACTGAATACAAACCACTGCCATGTACACTGAATATACAAACCACTGCCACGTACACTGAATATACAAACCACTGTCATGTACACTGAAAATACAAACCACTGCCACGTACACTGAATATACAAACCACTGCCACGTACACTGAAAACTTTTCTTGACGTGAAAACAAAGAACAGGATTCCGATGCCATTTTTATACAGTAATACAATGGATTCAACCAGAACTCATAAAACACAGCAAGACAGCAGCACAGCACCCATTCACCTTCTTCCTTGTCCACGGAGCTTTTTAAATCTGGAATCAAACATACGATTGAAACAAAAACAACAAAAAATGTGTTGTAGTGTAATGCCATAGGAAGCAGTTTTGCTCACTACAGTACTTGAATAATTCCATTTGGGGATTCAGTACGGTAGTGCCCAGAATGACCTTCTCTTCAAGTTACTAGTGCTTGCTCTGTGCAGTATTCATCTTTTAAGTGAATCTTTCTATCCCTCTACCTAAAAACAAATCTTTCTACAAGTCCATTGCATTGAAATACTTTCCTCTGAGGTGTAGCAGTCATTCAGGGACAACTTGATTTATTGGAACACTTTGTCACAAGTGACCCTAAAACCCGTCTTCCCTTGTATAAGGTGTGACCATCTTTTCTGAGTGAAAGGTGTATGCGGTAGAGATGGATGGCTCTTTGATAGAAACAGCTTAATTTCTTTGAAGTCTTCCCACTGATGAGAATGTAAAGATGGGAGCCCAGCTAACAAGATTTAAGTTTATTGCAGGTATCAGGCTTTTAAAAGACTGTCACGCACGTTTGTGGTGGCTTTGACAGATTCACTGAGAGCAGAAACTGACCCAAGACGGTGACAGCTACTGCAAGCAGGCTGATTGTTGGGATACAAACTGAACATTTGTGAAACTGCATGTGTGTTAAAATGTTGTAATAATTATACTGTGTTTTAAAGAATATAAAGCCAGCAGAAATACTAACCAAATTATTAAAACACACTGTTAAGAAAATATGCTATATTATACTCTGCATTAGTCTATGAGAATATTGTAGAATTCTACAGTCCTGTTTATTCCAGTATAACAGTAGACAGTATTATTATATAAATCATTGTAAGTCTGAGTAAAGAAGGAGCTGGGTTGGGGTCGCGCTGAACAGAAATACCTGTGAAATGAGCTAAACTCTTTAACTGAGAGCTACCGGGGCCAACAGGCGTATAGCCTTGAGAGAAAAGGCAGAAGCAAGCATTTCATTAATTAAATTAGAAAAGTTGTCTACAATAGAAGTAGGCCAGACATGGCGAAGACAGGAAAAATGAATTCTGGCACCCAGAAGTGGGATTTGCTGGCCAAGCTGTCCTCAGTTCAAGGTTTTTGTTCTGTATAAACCTTTCAATTAACTAACGAGAAGTACAAGAAAAACAAAGCTAATGGTCATTGCCTCATTATGTTATAAAATGAATGAGAGTTTGGTAGCTTCTTGAAATCGAGATGTGGACCTCTTATCTGTAGAGATACCGGTCTGAGCCTCTCCTGAATCCGGCTAAAACATGACTTCATGCGATGAATTGGAAAAGCGCTTACAGTGGAGTTTCATATTAATAAAAAAAAAACAACTGGCCTTGGCAAGTAAACAGGGTGTGTGAACCCTGCTTGCACAGGGGATTTTATATTCATTAAAGCACTGGCCTTGGCAAGTAAACAGGGTGTGTGAACCCTGCTTGCACAGGGGATTTTTAGAGTCAGAGAGAGAGGTCAAACTTAGTTTAATAATTAAATCCAATATTAGACTGCTACATTTCAACTGTTTTCTATAGCCTGGATTTAAATGAAAATAACTGGGTCAGTAATTATAGGTTCAGAAGTTTGTCAAGAACTCTCTAAACAACCCTTATCCAATATTAATTTGTTAACACACATCTATTATTATTATTATTATTTATTATTATTATTATTATTATTATTATTATTATTAATTTCTTAGCAGACAACCTTACCCAGGGTGACTTACAGTTGTATACAAAAAATACATATCAAGAATTACAGTACAATTAAGAGCAAGATACACCATGCAATGACTTGAGTCCTAATAAGAGCAAATACAAAACACAGTACAGTTTGATATCAGGGCAGTTCAAGAGCAGATCTGTGGATCTATACATGAAGCTGAAAAGAATGTTTCTGATATATTTTTAAACCCAGGTTGGAATAATTAAACAGAGTAGGTGTTCTATGTTTAAAAACATCCCTCTAATATATATATCTATATATATATCTATATATATATATATATACACCCCCCCCACACACACACACATATACCTGTATATATAGGGAGGGGTGGAACATGAGGAACATGAGATGATGTCCAATCAATTTTAGAAAAGGAGTCACCGGTACTTTTTAGATATATTGTTCACTTACAAATAGGAGCTGTCAAAACAGAGTAAATGTTTTGATTCAATTAAGACTTCTGACATATTAAATGGAGCAATTGTTCTATAAAAGCTGTAGTAAGACTTCAGTCAAGCATCACTCGACTTGCTAACTACAGTTTGCATGATCCATGCTCTCAAGAGCTCTGGCTGCTGTTTGGTCGTATTCACAAGTCTGCCTTTCAAGACAGCTTTTGTTTTTACGTTGTATTCTACAACTACACTTCCATATAGTGGAAGGTAAGAACAATTTTGAATTTACATCTCATTTGTCTTGATGCATTGCTATAAGGTATAGGAATTATATTTTATCTTTGGAGAGTGATATATTGGATGTTTAGGATTTATCGGTGGGCATCTTCGCTTTTGCATGGCTAGCCTAAGGGCTAAGCATATGATAACCATGCTTGTATTGCTGTATTGAAGTATTATTGCTGTTAAACCTGTAAAGGCCCTGGAAACGCCCAGACTGCCTATTAGCAGGCATGGACCGAAGTGGCCTGCAACCACTCGATCCATTATTAAGCATTTAACAAAACAAAGGAGTGCTAACACTGCTCTGAGTCAAGTCAATTCAAGCTTTGTCATGTACTGGAATTGTGCACTGAAATACTGGAGGCCAGAGCGTCTGTGTTTAGATGAAGGTAATCGCGTGCATGCTTGTAAAACCACATTCCAGCAGGATAGTCACGTAACTGTTGTCGTTTCACACACTTTGCGAACATTTGTCTCCTGGACACATTTAATTACAAAAATGAAAATAACATGCATCGATTCTGTAGAACAATGTATTTAAAGGGGATACAGCATGAAAACGCACACAGTACTGTAGATATTCCATGAATGAGGAGGACTCAGTGGGTTAATCTATTCTATTCCCATCCTAACCACAGTCCACTCTATCACCATTCATACAGCATTCCAGTGGAAGTCAGGCTCATGTTGTTCTACAGTATGTGGGGTTTTATGTATTCATATAGTTTAGTTCACAGTCTGAAACATGCAGTTCTGTCAAGTCTGTGAAAGTTGCAATCCAGCACTTTTAAACACCTGGTGTAATCATACAGAAGATCAGCAAGCACTAAGAGTTAGAAGCTACTGACTGCACTGCCCTTTTCAAAACTACACTGCATGTCAAGATAAGATACCAGATTAGACCACTAATTACAACTGCAAACACTTTAATCTCTGAACTAATCCATGTCCATTAGCACTTTGTTCACGTCACAGAGACCAGTATGAATGTGTACAGAGCATGCAGAGCTACATGCAGATGGCACACCACGATTGTTAGTTGGGTCTGGAGGACAAACAGCTACAATAGATAGATTCATGCCTCAAATAGACACATTCACGGCTTGAAAGGCAATCAAAGTTAAACTGTCAATACGTTACCAGGGCGGAGGGTGGGTGCTCACCACAAGACAGTGTCTTACCACAATGCAAAAGAGCCGCTGCAATGGACTGGGACTGCCAATAAAACGACTGCACCACTGGAGGTGCTGAGAAAGGCTTCCAGTGGAAACGTTTCTCAAAGCTTTTTAATAGGTTTCTTTTACTGTTACTACACAAGCTACCATTGAGTATTTCAACGATCAACTATGCTCCAGTCAAAAAAGACATTATCACACAACTATCACAGACGGTGCAGTATTCAGCTCACACCCCAGTGCATTCTGGTAAGTGGAGTTCTGCTGTGAGTTCCTCTTGCTGAGACAGGTCACCTTGTAACCCTATGATTAACTCAATATGACTCATATTTGTAAAGGGGGTGGGTTATGAATACCAAGCTGGTGATACAGGGTCCGGAGGTTTGTGCTATGGGCTGTGTCCGAGAGGAGGGTGTACAGGGTGTATTAGATAACCATTAGCATGAAGGGGCTGATACATTCTACTGACTAACGTCATTATTATAGCTGCTGCTACATCACATCACATTACTCAATCACGCTGCCTATTAACTAAATCCTGCTGGAGAGTTACAGTATATAC
The DNA here is from genome assembly GCF_017654505.1 of Polyodon spathula. Lineage (NCBI taxonomy): Eukaryota > Metazoa > Chordata > Actinopteri > Acipenseriformes > Polyodontidae > Polyodon > Polyodon spathula. Next base: position 616,103 of record NC_054536.1, on the reverse strand, counting down.
CCTTTTCACACTAACAGAATAATGTGCATCTTCACGTGCTGAAGGGAATGCCAGTCACGTGGCTTCCAGTTCATCATTCATTCTGTTAGGTGGTGTGGATTATTATTCAGCCTCATGCTTCCAGCTCATCATTCATTCTGTTAGGTGGTGTGGATTATTATTCAGCCTCATGCTTCCAGCTCATCATTCATTCTGTTAGGTGGTGATAGATTATTACTGAGCCTCATGCTTCCAGCTCATCATTCATTCTGTTAGGTGGTGTGGATTATTATTGAGCCTCATGCTTCCAGCTCATCATTCATTCTGTTAGGTGGTGATAGATTATTATTCAGCCTCATGCTTCCAGCTCATCATTCATTCTGTTAGGTGGTGATAGATTATTACTGAGCCTCATGCTTCCAGCTCATCATTCATTCTGTTAGGTGGTGATAGATTATTATTGAGCCTCATGCTTCCAGCTCATCATTCATTCTGTTAGGTGGTGATAGATTATTACTGAGCCTCATGCTTCCAGCTCATCATTCATTCTGTTAGGTGGTGATAGATTATTACTGAGCCTCATGCTTCCAGCTCATCATTCATTCTGTTAGGTGGTGATAGATTATTACTGAGCCTCATGCTTCCAGCTCATCATTCATTCTGTTAGGTGGTGATAGATTATTACTGAGCCTCATGCTTCCAGCTCATCATTCATTCTGTTAGGTGGTGTGGATTATTATTGAGCCTCATGCTTCCAGCTCATCATTCATTCTGTTAGGTGGTGTGGATTATTACTGAGCCTCATGCTTCCAGCTCATCATTCATTCTGTTAGGTGGTGATAGATTATTACTGAGCCTCATGCTTCCAGCTCATCATTCATTCTGTTAGGTGGTGATAGATTATTACTGAGCCTCATGCTTCCAGCTCATCATTCATTCTGTTAGGTGGTGTGGATTATTATTGAGCCTCATGCTTCCAGCTCATCATTCATTCTGTTAGGTGGTGATAGATTATTACTGAGCCTCATGCTTCCAGCTCATCATTCATTCTGTTAGGTGGTGATAGATTATTACTGAGCCTCATGCTTCCAGCTCATCATTCATTCTGTTAGGTGGTGATAGATTATTACTGAGCCTCATGCTTCCAGCTCATCATTCATTCTGTTAGGTGGTGATAGATTATTACTGAGCCTCATGCTTCCAGCTCATCATTCATTCTGTTAGGTGGTGTGGATTATTACTGAGCCTCATGCTTCCAGCTCATCATTCATTCTGTTAGGTGGTGTGGATTATTACTGAGCCTCATGCTTCCAGCTCATCATTCATTCTGTTAGGTGGTGTGGATTATTACTGAGCCTCATGCTTCCAGCTCATCATTCATTCTGTTAGGTGGTGTGGATTATTACTGAGCCTCATGCTTCCAGCTCATCATTCATTCTGTTAGGTGGTGTGGATTATTACTGAGCCTCATGCTTCCAGCTCATCATTCATTCTGTTAGGTGGTGTAGATTATTACTGAGCCTCATGCTTCCAGCTCATCATTCATTCTGTTAGGTGGTGATAGATTATTACTGAGCCTCATGCTTCCAGCTCATCATTCATTCTGTTAGGTGGTGTGGATTATTACTGAGCCTCATGCTTCCAGCTCATCATTCATTCTGTTAGGTGGTGTGGATTATTACTGAGCCTCATGCTTCCAGCTCATCATTCATTCTGTTAGGTGGTGTGGATTATTATTGAGCCTCATGCTTCCAGCTCATCATTCATTCTGTTAGGTGGTGATAGATTATTACTGAGCCTCATGCTTCCAGCTCATCATTCATTCTGTTAGGTGGTGTGGATTATTACTGAGCCTCATGCTTCCAGCTCATCATTCATTCTGTTAGGTGGTGTGGATTATTACTGAGCCTCATGCTTCCAGCTCATCATTCATTCTGTTAGGTGGTGTGGATTATTACTGAGCCTCATGCTTCCAGCTCATCATTCATTCTGTTAGGTGGTGTGGATTATTACTGAGCCTCATGCTTCCAGCTCATCATTCATTCTGTTAGGTGGTGTGGATTATTACTGAGCCTCATGCTTCCAGCTCATCATTCATTCTGTTAGGTGGTGTGGATTATTACTGAGCCTCATGCTTCCAGCTCATCATTCATTCTGTTAGGTGGTGATAGATTATTACTGAGCCTCATGCTTCCAGCTCATCATTCATTCTGTTAGGTGGTGTGGATTATTATTCAGCCTCATGCTTCCAGCTCATCATTCATTCTGTTAGGTGGTGTGGATTATTACTGAGCCTCATGCTTCCAGCTCATCATTCATTCTGTTAGGTGGTGTGGATTATTATTCAGCCTCATGCTTCCAGCTCATCATTCATTCTGTTAGGTGGTGATAGATTATTACTGAGCCTCATGCTTCCAGCTCATCATTCATTCTGTTAGGTGGTGTGGATTATTACTGAGCCTCATGCTTCCAGCTCATCATTCATTCTGTTAGGTGGTGTGGATTATTACTGAGCCTCATGCTTCCAGCTCATCATTCATTCTGTTAGGTGGTGTGGATTATTACTGAGCCTCATGCTTCCAGCTCATCATTCATTCTGTTAGGTGGTGTGGATTATTACTGAGCCTCATGCTTCCAGCTCATCATTCATTCTGTTAGGTGGTGTGGATTATTACTGAGCCTCATGCTTCCAGCTCATCATTCATTCTGTTAGGTGGTGATAGATTATTACTGAGCCTCATGCTTCCAGCTCATCATTCATTCTGTTAGGTGGTGTGGATTATTACTGAGCCTCATGCTTCCAGCTCATCATTCATTCTGTTAGGTGGTGTGGATTATTATTGAGCCTCATGCTTCCAGCTCATCATTCATTCTGTTAGGTGGTGATAGATTATTACTGAGCCTCATGCTTCCAGCTCATCATTCATTCTGTTAGGTGGTGTGGATTATTACTGAGCCTCATGCTTCCAGCTCATCATTCATTCTGTTAGGTGGTGATAGATTATTACTGAGCCTCATGCTTCCAGCTCATCATTCATTCTGTTAGGTGGTGATAGATTATTACTGAGCCTCATGCTTCCAGCTCATCATTCATTCTGTTAGGTGGTGATAGATTATTATTCAGCCTCATGCTTCCAGCTCATCATTCATTCTGTTAGGTGGTGATAGATTATAACTGAGCCTCATGCTTCCAGCTCATCATTCATTCTGTTAGGTGGTGTGGATTATTATTCAGCCTCATGCTTCCAGCTCATCATTCATTCTGTTAGGTGGTGATAGATTATTACTGAGCCTCATGCTTCCAGCTCATCATTCATTCTGTTAGGTGGTGATAGATTATTATTCAGCCTCATGCTTCCAGCTCATCATTCATTCTGTTAGGTGGTGATAGATTATTATTCAGCCTCATGCTTCCAGTTCATCATTCATTCTGTTAGGTGGTGTGGATTATTACTGAGCCTCATGCTTCCAGTTCATCATTCATTCTGTTAGGTGGTGTGGATAATAATGTCCAGCCTCTTGGTAACATTGAGCAGGTTCTTCTCAGTAATAATTTAGTATGTGTATTGGTACCTCCAGATTGTCTTTGACTTCTTCATTTTGATCTGTGTATTGAGTAACTACGGTGGCTCATTTAGAACATGAAAACAAAAATAGACAAAAAATAATAATTCTAGACCCTGACACCATTTATCTCTATTTATTTTTATAACTGTTTCTCCACTGATTTCATTGAGCCCCAGTAAATAGCTGTACTATTCCAGATTTAGATCTCATTTAGCTCCAGTAAAGCTGTACTATTCCAGATTCTGCTCTCATTGAGCCCCGGTAAACAGCTGTACTCTTCCAGATTATTTCTGCTTTGTTACACTGGGTGTCCTGTAGGTCTGGCATTGTTAATACTGGCTGTCTCTATTTCTTTCATGAGTCTAAAAGCAAAGAGGAACAGAATCAGATCATGTGATGTGATGTGTAGTGCAGGTAGTCAGGGTGTGGCCACCAGTTTAAACAGAGAACATTGTTATCAGCAAAATATATGTATAACAACAGGGAGTGCGTCATAAACAAACTCTATAATATCAATCTCAATTGATCCTGTCAAGGACACCTGTCTTATAGGAGACCAAGTGAACCAACAGGGAGACCCCCGTCTATAATATCAATCTCAATGAAGATCTAGCACCGAGCCCTGTTACTAAGAGAAGCTGCCATGGCCCCAGACTATCCTAATCCCACTCCCACACACAGACACACCAAACCCCAGCTCCATATCCTGGCTTTTGGGTTCTGCCAGTGCGGGGGTCGAAAGCGGCGCAGTTTTCAGGTTCTGCCAGTGCGGGGGTCGAAGGCGGCGCAGTTTTCAGGTTCTGCCAGTGCGGGGGTCGAAGGCGGCGCAGTTTTCAGGTTCTGCCAGTGCGGGGGTCGAAAGCGGCGCAGTTTTCAGGTTCTGCCAGTGCGGGGGTCGAAAGCGGCGCAGTTTTCAGGTTCTGCCAGTGCGGGGGTCGAAAGCGGCGCAGTTTTCAGGTTCTGCCCGTGCGGGGGTCGAAGGCGGCGCAGTTTTCAGGTTCTGCCAGTGCGGGGGTCGAAAGCGGCGCAGTTTTCAGGTTCTGCCAGTGCGGGGGTCGAAAGCGGCGCAGTTTTCAGGTTCTGCCAGTGCGGGGGTCGAAAGCGGCGCAGTTTTCAGGTTCTGCCAGTGCGGGGGTCGAAAGCGGCGCAGTTTTCAGGTTCTGCCGGTGCGGGGGTCGAAAGCGGCGCAGTTTTCAGGTTCTGCCAGTGCGGGGGTCGAAAGCGGCGCAGTTTTCAGGTTCTGCCGGTGCGGGGGTCGAAAGCGGCGCAGTTTTCAGGTTCTGCCAGTGCGGGGGTTGAAAGCGGCGCAGTTTTCAGGTTCTGCCAGTGCGGGGGTTGAAAGCGGCGCAGTTTTCAGGTTCTGCCAGTGCGGGGGTTGAAAGCGGCGCAGTTTTCAGGTTCTGCCAGTGCGGGGGTCGAAAGCGGCGCAGTTTTCAGGTTCTGCCAGTGCGGGGGTCGAAAGCGGCGCAGTTTTCAGGTTCTGCCCGTGCGGGGGTCGAAGGCGGCGCAGTTTTCAGGTTCTGTAGTGCGGGGGTCGAAAGCGGCGCAGTTTTCAGGTTCTGCCAGTGCGGGGGTCGAAAGCGGCGCAGTTTTCAGGTTCTGCCAGTGCGGGGGTCGAAAGCGGCGCAGTTTTCAGGTTCTGCCAGTGCGGGGGTCGAAAACGGCGCAGTTTTCAGGTTCTGCCAGTGCTGGGGTCGAAAACGGCGCAGTTTTCAGGTTCTGCCGGTGCATTGGGGTCGAAAGCGGCGCAGTTTTCAGGTTCTGCGGGTGCGGGGGTCGAAAGCGGCGAGTTTTCAGGTTCTGCCGGTGCTGGGGTTGAAAGCGGCGCAGTTTTCAGGTTCTGCCAGTGCTGGGGTTGAAAGCGGCGCAGTTTTCAGGTTCTGCCAGTGCGGGGGTTGAAAGCGGCGCAGTTTTCAGGTTCTGCCAGTGCGGGGGTTGAAAGCGGCGCAGTTTTCAGGTTCTGCCAGTGCGGGGGTTGAAGGCGGTGCAGTTTTCAGGTTCTGCCAGTGCGGGTGTTGAAGGCGGTGCAGTTTTCAGGTTCTGCCAGTGCGAATGCAGTACCAGTGTTCTGGTAGAGGAATCTGAAAACAAGGCGACTCTACAGTGGGATCAGGAGGTTTTTTCTTTGTTGATTTGCATAATATTTGTATTCAAATTTGAACTCATATCAGTACTGTAGTGCCATTAAAAATACAGAGCCTCAGAGTGCAACATGATAAGAGAATCATTGCTCACACGATTGCTCCCAACCAACTTCAACCTTACAGGCGCAAGCTGGCATTCCAGCTTCCTGCTCTGCTCAGTAAACCCTGCTTCTGTTACCACTGCATTACGCTTCACAGGCCAGGAAGATCGCTCCCGCTCCCCGGGTGCCTTGACGACAGTTGCGATGATTGTGGAGGTAAATAACATGACTGGAGAATGACAACGTACTGGTCTGTTTGATTACACTCACGCTGAGGTTTGATTTGAATCTTTACCTCCACAGAGTGCCCATATGGAAGTGTTTGCTGATTCAGATACATGAGTTGGGGCCAGCACCTGGCTAATGATCCATTAAAACAGATTCTGGACTGTATAATACAATGCGAAGTGCAGACGAGCATTCTTGTAGATTCGAATCAACACCAGTGGTTGCAGGAGGTTGAATAATTCTCTAGAGCAAGTTTACTATAGTGGTTTATTGGAGATGATGTCAGCGTGTGACAGTGTAGTGTAAGGGTTAGAAATGCAGGATCAGTGGTTTATTGGGGATGATGTCAGCGTGTGACAGTGTAGTGTAAGGGTTAGCAATGCAGGATCAGTGGTTTATTGGAGATGATGTCAGCGTGTGACAGTGTAGTGTAAGGGATTGCAATGCAGGATCAGTGGTTTATTGGAGATGATTTCAGCGTGTGACAGTGTAGTGTAAGGGATTGCAATGCAGGATCAGTGGTTTATTGGAGATGATGTCAGCGTGTGACAGTGTAGTGTAAGGGTTAGCAATGCAGGATCAGTGGTTTATTGGAGATGATGTCAGTGTGTGACAGTGTAGTGTAAGGGTTAGCAATGCAGGATCAGTGGTTTATTGGGGATGATGTCAGCGTGTGACAGTGTAGTGTAAGGGTTAGCAATGCAGGATCAGTGGTTTATTGGAGATGATGTCAGCGTGTGACAGTGTAGTGTAAGGGTTAGCAATGCAGGATCAGTGGTTTATTGGAGATGATGTCAGCGTGTGACAGTGTAGTGTAAGGGTTAGCAATGCAGGATCAGTGGTTTATTGGAGATGATGTCAGCGTGTGACAGTGTAGTGTAAGGGATTGCAATGCAGGATCAGTGGTTTATTGGAGATGATTTCAGCGTGTGACAGTGTAGTGTAAGGGTTAGCAATGCAGGATCAGTGGTTTATTGGAGATGATGTCAGCGTGTGACAGTGTAGTGTAAGGGTTGCAATGCAGGATCAGTGGTTTATTGGAGATGATGTCAGCGTGTGACAGTGTAGTGTAAGGGATTGCAATGCAGGATCAGTGGTTTATTGGAGATGATGTCAGCGTGTGACAGTGTAGTGTAAGGGATTGCAATGCAGGATCAGTGGTTTATTGGAGATGATGTCAGCGTGTGACAGTGTAGTGTAAGGGTTAGCAATGCAGGATCACTGGTTTATTGGAGATGATGTCAGCGTGTGACAGTGTAGTGTAAGGGTTAGCAATGCAGGATCAGTGGTTTATTGGAGATGATGTCAGCGTGTGACAGTGTAGTGTAAGGGTTAGCAATGCAGGATCAGTGGTTTATTGGAGATGATTTCAGCGTGTGACAGTGTAGTGTAAGGGTTAGCAATGCAGGATCAGTGGTTTATTGGAGATGATGTCAGCGTGTGACAGTGTAGTGTAAGGGTTAGCAATGCAGGATCAGTGGTTTATTGGAGATGATGTCAGCGTGTGACAGTGTAGTGTAAGGGTTAGCAATGCAGGATCAGTGGTTTATTGGAGATGATGTCAGCGTGTGACAGTGTAGTGTAAGGGTTAGCAATGCAGGATCAGTGGTTTATTGGAGATGATGTCAGCGTGTGACAGTGTAGTGTAAGGGTTAGCAATGCAGGATCAGTGGTTTATTGGGGATGATGTCAGCGTGTGACAGTGTAGTGTAAGGGTTAGCAATGCAGGATCAGTGGTTTATTGGAGATGATGTCAGCGTGTGACAGTGTAGTGTAAGGGTTAGCAATGCAGGATCAGTGGTTTATTCTTAAAGAAGTAGATCGTAACAGATGAAGTTCCTCATGCTCTGTCACTGCATCACGAGGACTGCTGACTGAATCAGACAACTCTGCGGGAGATGGGAGTCATGTGACTTAGCTTGTCTATTATGTGAGTTCCTGCTCTACTGCACGCTCGTGTGCTATAGAAAGCAGTGTCCCGGCTCCACTGCACCACTGTGCACAACCACACGGAGGCACATCACAATAAAGCCACTGCAGGGCAAAGGCCCTGTCAAATAACCAACTAGTCTTGAGCCGAGTTTTAAAAAGGTGAACAGAATAAACACCCCAGCTGCAGCTGAGCAGAGAATTCCAAAGCCCTCTGTATGAACACAGCGGCTACAGGCTCCCAGCACTCCAGGCAGTAACCCAGCGCACACAGACCTCAACAGGCAACCAGGAACACAACAGAAAATCACTAGGGTAGTAAGGTGTGGCAGATTGAGTGCTGAGTTCACTGTGCCAGCGGAGTGTAATTCATTAAGAGCCAAACTCCCCCCAAGTGCGCCAGAGAGAGGAGAGAGTTACAGGGCATGTGATTGCTATACAGCAGTCAGGGATAAGGTCCGTTTCACATCAGCAACAGGTTTAAAAACACTTTAATACTCTTTCATATGATCATATTTCCACACATAGAAGTGTGCATCCAGGCTACTGTACATAACAAATGAATACATAAAACAATCTTCCAGAAAGAGGAAACTCCCTTGGGATCAAATTCAGAACTCAAAATATTTGCCCAAGAGTCTTACTGTTTCCACAGCCCCGCCCTTAGTGTGTCTTTATACAAACTTTGTCTCACTGCTGGCAGTGCCGCTGTCACCCTCTCAAGAGTTCTACAATGTTATATTTCTATGAAATGATAATGCAGAAGGACACACACTTCTCATGTTGATGCCTTTGAAAGGCAGTAAAAACAAACAGCTGTGTATGTTTATCAGCACAAAATCAGTACACTTGCTTTGTAATTTTATACAATAATTGCTTTTCAACACGGCTCAGAACAGTGATTTATTTATGTTTTGTTAATGACTATGTGGGGTGAATTACATTATTAAAGCATCAGTGCTTTTCAAATTACTAGTCAGAAGACTCCCATCCATCCTAGTTAATTATTAACTTCTACACCCTATTTAAACATTGTTTCCAGAAACTGTCAGCCCCAACTCAGCCTCTTTGCGTCACTCCGCCCTTTCTATTTCAGAGGTCTTTAAACGTTACCACAGATCTCAACAAGCATTCTGGTGCAGCATGAACCAGTCACTGCTAAACTGAAATTTTAAAAGCAATCTGTTTACAGCACATCTTAAAACAGGGCTGTCCAAAGCAGGCCCTTCCACTAGTCCTAGTCTGTGTTCCTAACCATGTTCTAAACTGTTAAAGTCAACCTCGATCCAGACTCTGCTGTAATTAATTCTATCATTTAAACCTGGAGTGGAACACCCCTCTTTTAAAATATACAAATCTCAAAATTACGAAAAACAATTAGTACACTAGAACATAAAAACCAGCTTAAGAAAAAACAAAGCTTATGTGCCCTGGAAAACTGCTTGACACGCCCAAAACAGTAGCTACATACCTAACCCCCTTCCCTCCCCAAGACTTGAATTATACCCCTAACCCTGACCCTAACACCTCCTCAATAGCTGAAGAAATAACTCCCTTCACTGCAGGTATCTCTGTCAGACAATGAGATGCACAAAGATTCTACTGGCAAGGAAAGAAAGAGAAGCCTTACCGGGTTCGACCTGATGAAATGGTGCTGTGAGTTGAGCTGTCCTGAAGTTCCTCTCTTCTGAGCCTGTGTGTGCGTGTGAGGGTGTGGTGCAGAGCCTCTCTCTCCTCTCTCTCTCAGAGTGTGTGTTTGCACTGAGCTGGCCCCTCCTACCCTGTGTGACACACACACTCTACTCACCTGAGTGACAACTCTTCTCAAACACACCTGCTCCCGAGATAGCACTGGCACAGGCAGGCGGGGCTCTTTCACTGCTTCACTATTTATTTTTAAAAAGCCATTGTTGTTCTGTGTTGCTGCTCCTGGTTATGAGATCAATGGGAGGTATGAGTCAAACTTGTCATCTGTGTGCATGTGTGCGAGTGTAAGCATTGGTGTGTGCGTGTATGTAAGCGTGTGCGTGTAACTGCGTCTGTGTCTATGCGTGCTTGCGCGTGCATGTCTGTGTGTGTGTGACTGTGACTGTGTCTGTATTGTCCGAGTGCATGTGTCTGTTAGTGTGAGCTAGTGTGTGTGCATGCGTGTGTCTGTGAGAGTGAGCGACTATGTGTGACTATTGTCTGAGTGCGCATGTCTGTGAGCAAGTATGTGTGAATGTGAGTGAGTGCATCTGTCTGAGTGTGACTGTGTGACTGTGTGTCTGAGTGCGAGTGTGTGAGTGTATGGAGAGCATATAGTGATTTGAAACATTGCAAAGATGCTGTATGTATTTTTAAGTATATATGGCAATTGTGTTATATTGCAAAATGGTAGAAAGCTAGAAATCAGAAAAAGGATATAGGTATGCTGTTGAACCGCTCTTCCTTTTCAGTGTGGTACAAAACCAAACTGGCTCCTAACAAAACAGAAGGTCTAATAATTTGATACAGTACACCTTCCCTGTCTGTGATTTCTCAGAATGAAATCCAACACTGAAATCACAAGATGAGCCACCAGACTGTTAAACGGGCGCTGAGGGTTCTGAATTCTTGGATGGGATTTATGAAACACACACAATGTTATGGCTTTTTCCCCTTTATAAACTTGGGCCTGAATGCTTTAAATCTGTCACTACTGTTACACCTTCATTAGGCCTCTCTCCCACCGGTCAAGTTTTGAAACAATTTTTTTTTTCTTTTTATTATAAATGTAGTCGTTGCCAACTATTTTTTGTTATTTTCTCCCAATTTGAAATGCCCAATTATTATTAAGACTCAGCTCACCGCTAGCACCCCTGCGCCGACTCGGGATGAGCAAAGATGAACCCACGCTGTCCTCCGAAGCGCGTGCCGTCAGCCGTCCGCTTCTTTACACACTGCGGAGCTACAGCGTGGGAGGACAACACAGCTCCCGGGCAGCTAACAGGCAAGCCCGCGGGCACCTGGCCAGACTACAGGGGTCGCTGGTGCACGGTGAGCAAAGGACACCCTCGCCAACCTAAACCCTCCATCCCCCCCCCAGCATCGCTCATCCATTTGAGTTCCCGTCCACGGCCGGCTGTGGAATAGCCCAGACTCGAACCGGAGACGTCCAGGCTATAGGGCACATCCTGCAGAGCACAGAGCGCCCTTACTGGGTGTGCCACTCGGGAGCCCCTAAGTTTTCTTCAGAATGATCAGCACAGGCTTCACTTCAAATGCAATTGTAAGAAAGCAAGAAAAGAAAATATGCAGAGTCTTGGATACCGTGTTTACAGCCCTGCCTTGCTGGCTTCACCATGGTAACAGCTGTTAATAGTGTAATACAGGAAGGCGTCGTCCATCACAACACCCTGCACAGCCACTGGTACTAATGACTCACCATTCTAATGCCATCAACACAGATCTCATCCACTATATATATATATATATTAGCATGTGTGGGCCTATCCTGTCTGGTTTCATTCACAAAACATTTATCACAGGATTACTTTTGCTTTTTATTTAAACTGAATTCCAAATAGATGCCAAAAATGATTATTTGAATGAACGATGCAAAGGGAATGCATCCAAGACTGGAACTTTGAAGCAAAACATTTTTACTAAATCCAATTAGGTTTCTAATTCAGTCTTGAAGTGACATTATGAATGCAAAAAACAGGCTTGATATTTAGTATAGTCTGATTGTGTTAAGAAATGAAATCGATTGAGGGTTCACATAAAATTAGCAAACAAATACAGTCATGATTAGTTATTGTTTCCACTCCCTACTAAAAACAGAAGAGGAAAGCTTGAGGGGTCAATCAGGCACCCAACCCCCCCGAGGCGGCCGACACCCAGTTCAGGAATGCAGCACTGAACCACTGGGACGGAGGGCTGCTTTCACATCAAACATTCACGGGACACTGAACCTCTCAAATTACACACACACACACACACACACACACACACACACATATATAACATAAAAATTATACACATGGCCACTCAAATATTTACAGACATAACGGAAAGTGGTTGCAGGTTGTCATTGTCATGAAGTGGGTGCAGTCTGAGGCTTGTCATTGTGTGACAGAGATCAAATGATGCTTGGTGTTAGATCTCCCTCCATCCTTGTGAGGGCGCTATGAAAAGGGAACAGAGTACCCTGGACTAAAAGGCATGACACTATTTCCGTGGGTAGGTGGAAAAGGGGAGGAGTTACGGTAACTGAACTCAATGACCCGGATGGAAAACTGCATGGCATCCGCTGATTGTAGAAGCGGATACACTCGTTAACCAAGGGGTCAGAAGGGAGGTTATAAATTGGGGCTGAGCAAAGTAATCTGGATTTGACCTTGAAGGAATACCATATTTGCTGAAAAGCGTGAGTGTTTGTTTTGTGTTTGCTAGTGTCAGCTGTAACAGTTGTTTGTCTCAATAGATTCCCAGTAACACGATCCGGAGCTGGAGTACAAGCCAGCATCACCCCAGCATTTCACACAGTACTGTAATCACCACCAGCACTTCATTTCACTCCCTGTCTTGTGTGTGTGAAACTTGGACTTTTGGTTACGGTTCAAACTCGGGGATTACAGTTACGAGTGAAACTCGCCGCTGTATCACTCCAGCATTTTAAACACCCTTGCACCTGAAAGTAATTGTCTGTCTGTTTTATATCTGCTCTGCACTGCACTCACCTGTATCCACTCACCACTTTGCCACAAATTGACATGAAGTGGGTACTGTTTGTCATTGTCATGAAGTGGGTGCTGTTTGTCATTGTCATGAAGTGGGTGCAGTTTGTCATTGTCATGAAGTGGGTGCAATTTGTCAGAGTCATGAAGTGTTTTGATCCTGAGATGTTCTAGCACCACAGCTTCTAGGAACACAAACCACAATAATACAATGAAATAATGAGCTTGAACAGCAATTCCAGTGTGCTGCATGTATTGAGCAATTTGAATAGAACGCAATGCAAGTGTCACTCAAACAGGCTGGCAGGCTGGATCAGGACCTCCAGTATTACAGTGCGAGTGCAGGGAGCAGGGAGTTATTGAACGGGCTGGATCAGGACCTCCAGTATTACAGTGCGAGTGCAGGGAGCAGGGAGTTATTGAACGGGCTGGATCAGGACCTCCAGTATTACAGTGTGAGTGCAGGGAGCAGGGAGTTATTGAGTCTCCCCTTCTCCACATGGCACCAAACAATGAAGTCCTTCCTTTGAACAGGACATCCTGTTAACCCTCAATGGCTGGGTGTGTTTGAAAAGCCAACCTCAATCCACTCAACTGAAGAAACACAATGAAAAACTGGACATTGATGGAAAATCTCTTCATGCACATAACAGGCTCTAGACTACTGTAGCTAGGAGACAGAGCACAAACAAACTGAAGGAACAATAATAACCCTCTGTATACAACACACATGTATACGACACAGCAAGCACACCTGCTTGATACATCATTGCATTCTCAGTCTGTGTGCTAGGAGAGCCGGTTTGAGAGGCCAGCAACCAAGGCCATAGGGGGCCCCACTAGATGTTCAATCTACTGAGCAGTGAAAAAGAAAAATGGAATGCAAAAATCCAGACTAGACGCGCACCTGTCACCTTGAAGTGGCCAAGTCTAGTCATGACTGTTTACTTTTACAACAATCGCTGTTGGCATCTCAAACCCATTACAACAACACAGTACAAGAAATAACAGAAATAACGGGTGGCTGGTGTGTACATATATAAATGCCACCTAATGACCTTGAATACCACACCTCATATTAAATACAATTATTTTCTTTGTGTGAATAGTGGTTCCTTTGTATCAGTCACTAATAACCAAACAAGACATGCTTTACTGGAAAGATCCAACCAAACTATAACAAGCTTTAATGCTAGGGAACCCCAGACACCTGCTGATGATCCCAGCCCTGGAAGTGCTCACATTAAAATGAATGTACCCTCCTGTCGGCTGATAGTTGCACTGTAGGAAAAGGCTGAATATTCCCTGGGAGGGTGAAAGCCCTATTGCGTTGAATAGGATTAACTCCTTCCAGAAACACCATCCTCAGGTTCTGAGTAACACCTCAGCACATTCCTGAGCAGCTTTCTTACTGTCCATCACTATCACAGGGAGACTGGGAGAACTAAACTTGGGCACTTCCATCATTACCACAATGAGAACTAAACCTGGACACTTCCATCATTATCACAATGAGAACTAAACCTGGACACTTCCATCATTATCACAATGAGAACTAAACCTGGACACTTCCATCATTATCACAGGGAGAACTAAACCTGGACACTTCATCATTATCACAATGAGAACTAAACCTGGACACTTCCATCATTATCACAATGAGAACTAAACCTGGACACTTCCATCATTATCACAATGAGAACTAAACCTGGACACTTCCATCATTATCACAATGAGAACTAAACCTGGACACTTCCATCATTATCACAATGAGAACTAAACCTGGACACTTCCATCATTATCACAGGGAGAACTAAACCTGGACACTCCCATCATTATCACAATGAGAACTAAACCTGGACACTTCCATCATTATCACAATGAGAACTAAACCTGGACACTTCCATCATTATCACAATGAGAACTAAACCTGGACACTTCCATCATTATCACAATGACACTTCCATCATTACCACAATGAGAACTAAACCTGGACACTTCCATCATTATCACAATGAGAACTAAACCTGGACACTTCCATCATTATCCATCACACATGAGAACTAAACCTGGACACTTCCATCATTATCACAATGAGAACTAAACCTGGACACTTCATCATTATCACAATGAGAACTAAACCTGGACACTTCCATCATTATCACAATGAGAACTAAACCTGGACACTTCCATCATTATCACAATGAGAACTAAACCTGGACACTTCCATCATTATCACAATGAGAACTAAACCTGGACACTTCCATCATTATCACAATGAGAACTAAACCTGGACACTTCCATCATTATCACAATGAGAACTAAACCTGGACACTTCCATCATTATCACAATGAGAACTAAACCTGGACACTTCCATCATTATCACAATGAGAACTAAACCTGGACACTTCCATCATTACCACAATGAGAACTAAACCTGGACACTTCCATCATTATCACAATGAGAACTAAACCTGGACACTTCCATCATTATCACAATGAGAACTAAACCTGGACACTTCCATCATTATCACAATGAGAACTAAACCTGGACACTCCCATCATTATCACAATGAGAACTAAACCTGGACACTTCCATCATTATCACAATGAGAACTAAACCTGGACACTTCCATCATTATCACAATGAGAACTAAACCTGGACACTTCCATCATTATCACAATGAGAACTAAACCTGGACACTTCCATCATTATCACAATGAGAACTAAACCTGGACACTTCCATCATTATCACAATGAGAACTAAACCTGGACACTTCACATCATTATCACAATGAGAACTAAACCTGGACACTTCCATCATTATCACAATGAGAACTAAACCTGGACACTTCCATCATTATCACAATGAGAACTAAACCTGGACACTTCCATCATTATCACAATGAGAACTAAACCTGGACACTTCCATCATTATCACAATGAGAACTAAACCTGGACACTTCCATCATTATCACACTTCCATCATTACCACAGGGAGACTGGGAGAACTAAACCTGGACATCATACAATGAGAACTAAACCTGGACACTTCCATCATTATCACAATGAGAACTAAACCTGGACACTTCCATCATTATCACAATGAGAACTAAACCTGGACACTTCCATCATTATGAGAACTAAACCTGGACACTTCCATCATTATCACAATGAGAACTAAACCTGGACACTTCCATCATTATCACAATGAGAACTAAACCTGGACACTTCCATCATTATCACAATGAGAACTAAACCTGGACACTTCCATCATTATCACAATGAGAACTAAACCTGGACACTTCCATCATTATCACAATGAGAACTAAACCTGGACACTTCCATCATTATCACAATGAGAACTAAACCTGGACACTTCCATCATTATCACAATGAGAACTAAACCTGGACACTTCCATCATTATCACAATGAGAACTAAACCTGGACACTTCCATCATTATCACAATGAGAACTAAACCTGGACACTTCCATCATTATCACAATGAGAACTAAACCTGGACACTTCCATCATTATCACAATGAGAACTAAACCTGGACACTTCCATCATTATCACAATGAGAACTAAACCTGGACACTTCCATCATTATCACAATGAGAACTAAACCTGGACACTTCCATCATTATCACAATGAGAACTAAACCTGGACACTTCCATCATTATCACAATGAGAACTAAACCTGGACACTTCCATCATTATCACAATGAGAACTAAACCTGGACACTTCCATCATTATCACAATGAGAACTAAACCTGGACACTTCCATCATTATCACAATGAGAACTAAACCTGGACACTTCCATCATTATCACAATGAGAACTAAACCTGGACACTTCCATCATTATCACAATGAGAACTAAACCTGGACACTTCCATCATTATCACAATGAGAACTAAACCTGGACACTTCCATCATTATCACAGGGAGAACTAAACCTGGACACTTCCATCATTATCACAATGAGAACTAAACCTGGACACTTCCATCATTATCACAATGAGAACTAAACCTGGACACTTCCATCATTATCACAATGAGAACTAAACCTGGACACTTCCATCATTATCACAATGAGAACTAAACCTGGACACTTCCATCATTATCACAATGAGAACTAAACCTGGACACTTCCATCATTATCACAATGAGAACTAAACCTGGACACTTCCATCATTATCACAATGAGAACTAAACCTGGACACTTCCATCATTATCACAGGGAGAACTAAACCTGGACACTTCCATCATTATCACAATGAGAACTAAACCTGGACACTTCCATCATTATCACAATGAGAACTAAACCTGGACACTTCCATCATTATCACAATGAGAACTAAACCTGGACACTTCCATCATTACCACAATGAGAACTAAACCTGGACACTTCCATCATTATCACAATGAGAACTAAACCTGGACACTTCCATCATTATCACAATGAGAACTAAACCTGGACACTTCCATCATTATCACAATGAGAACTAAACCTGGACACTTCCATCATTATCACAATGAGAACTAAACCTGGACACTTCCATCATTATCACAATGAGAACTAAACCTGGACACTTCCATCATTATCACAATGAGAACTAAACCTGGACACTTCCATCATTATCACAATGAGAACTAAACCTGGACACTTCCATCATTATCACAATGAGAACTAAACCTGGACACTTCCATCATTATCACAATGAGAACTAAACCTGGACACTTCCATCATTATCACAATGAGAACTAAACCTGGACACTTCCATCATTATCACAATGAGAACTAAACCTGGACACTTCCATCATTATCACAATGAGAACTAAACCTGGACACTTCCATCATTATCACAATGAGAACTAAACCTGGACACTTCCATCATTATCACAATGAGAACTAAACCTGGACACTTCCATCATTATCACAATGAGAACTAAACCTGGACACTTCCATCATTACCACAATGAGAACTAAACCTGGACACTTCCATCATTATCACAATGAGAACTAAACCTGGACACTTCCATCATTATCACAATGAGAACTAAACCTGGACACTTCCATCATTATCACAATGAGAACTAAACCTGGACACTTCCATCATTATCACAATGAGAACTAAACCTGGACACTTCCATCATTATCACAATGAGAACTAAACCTGGACACTTCCATCATTATCACAATGAGAACTAAACCTGGACACTTCCATCATTATCACAATGAGAACTAAACCTGGACACTTCCATCATTATCACAATGAGAACTAAACCTGGACACTTCCATCATTATCACAATGAGAACTAAACCTGGACACTTCCATCATTATCACAATGAGAACTAAACCTGGACACTTCCATCATTATCACAATGAGAACTAAACCTGGACACTTCCATCATTATCACAATGAGAACTAAACCTGGACACTTCCATCATTATCACAATGAGAACTAAACCTGGACACTTCCATCATTATCACAATGAGAACTAAACCTGGACACTTCCATCATTATCACAATGAGAACTAAACCTGGACACTTCCATCATTATCACAATGAGAACTAAACCTGGACACTTCCATCATTATCACAATGAGAACTAAACCTGGACACTCCCATCATTATCACAATGAGAACTAAACCTGGACACTCCCATCATTATCACAATGAGAACTAAACCTGGACACTCCCATCATTATCACAGGGAGAACTAAACCTGGACACTTCTAGAAACATCATTATCACAATGAGAACTAAACCCGGACACTGCAGACCACATTATATGAGAACTAAACCTGGACACTTCAACAGAATGAAAAAAGCTGCAGGGGTGCGGTCAAAGAGCCTCCAACAGTCACCTTTCTTTAAAAGTGAAAAAGCACACGGATTGTTTCTCTAAACCTTGAGATTCTTATCCTTTAAGAAAGGGGTGTCCACTCCGCTCCTGGAGGGCCAGTATTCCACTCCGCTCCTGGAGGGCCAGTATTCCACTCCGCTCCTGGAGGGCCAGTATTCCACTCCGCTCCTGGAGGGCCAGTATTCCACTCTGCTCCTGGAGGGCCAGTATTCCACTCCGCTCCTGGAGGGCCAGTATTCCACTCCGCTCCTGGAGGGCCAGTATTCCACTCCGCTCCTGGAGGGCCAGTATTCCACTCCGCTCCTGGAGGGCCAGTATTCCACTCCGCTCCTGGAGGGCCAGTATTCCACTCCGCTCCTGGAGGGCCAGTATTCCACTCCGCTCCTGGAGGGCCAGTATTCCACTCCGCTCCTGGAGGGCCAGTATTCCACTCCGCTCCTGGAGGGCCAGTATTCCACTACGCTCCTGGAGGGCCAGTATTCCTCTCCAGCTTTTACAGGTACTGTAATGTAATGAACGACTTCATGGTCTGGATGCAGCTTTCATTGGTTCAATTGAACAATTTGAAGAGGGCTTGTACCTTTACCTTGCCTGGTGCTGATGGGGTGCAGCAGTTTGTAGAAGGGCGTAGGCACTGCTGGCAGAGGAGGAAATGAAACAAAAACACAAACGGTATGGTTTCTCAAGATATTTTTTTCAATTAATAATAGGCTTATTATAATAGTTAAAAAGTCCCAAGCACAGAACAGATAGATTCCAAATGTTTAAGACTTTACAAGATGTTAAATACCCCTTAACACAGCGCGGTTCCCCTCCCCTGTCTCTGACACTTAGCTAATGGTAAAGTGCTCTGTTACTGGGTGTTGGTACTTTTATGTGCCCCCCAACCAGCCAAAGCCTGAATTTCAAAGGGTCCTGTGAAATGAATCCGTTCTTATCCTGTTTCCCCAGACAGACTGGGTGTTGGAGGTGTGTGAGACTGCAGGGAAGCGATGGTTAATGGTTTATTCCTTCTTACTATAACAATAGAATTGTAAAATGGTTAAGAATGTCCGCCCATGTTGTTGCATGATCTGAGAGAGACACTTAAAACAAACAGAAGTTCAGGTTTCTTAACGCACACACACACACAGAAGTGAAAGGAGTGTGCTTGTGTACCACAACTGAAACGTGTTCAAATGTGACTATGTGTCATGTGCTGAGGTAGCCATCTTCAAGGATAAGCAACTTCAGACGACCTTACCACTCGCTCCCACTTCCTCTGCTAACCCTTATGAACTAACAGCGTCTAGGAGATTTGGGAATTTAGTCACTCAAGTGTGTGGAATGTGCGCTGTAAACAGACAGATCATTTAAACCAAGAGGAATAATATCTGCTGTTTTTTCTCTTTTCCATATTACAACAATTAAACAAAAAAATAAACAAACAGGTTAGACAAAACAATACTAAACAAAGGGGAACACATGCCAAAGTATTAAGCCCCCTCTATAATTTATTTTATAAAAGCGAGGACCTTGTTCACTGGCTGGTAGCATTCGCTCTCGCTCTCACTCTCCTTCACTCTCTGCTCCGAGCCTGGAGTGGGTCTTTCATACTGAGGTTGGAGCCTTAATTACCTGTTAACAATGACCTTATTAAGGCTATAGTCACATTCCCACAGGCTTTACTGGGACCGGGGTTTAACCCCATCCATGCCAGCTACATTCTACGAGACAGGCTTTTCACTGTCCGCACACAAACACAATATAACAACAACAATACAAATAAATACATATATAAACATCCACAAAAGGAGGGCGCCCCATCACGCTCAATCACTTAACATGTGCTGGATTTACAAAACACAGCACTACTCAAGCATGCAAACTAAAATAGCACTATCATAATACAAACATGCTCTTCAAACAATATTCCTTCCTGGCTGTTTCATGACCCCTAATACTGTTGAATTGCTGTTTTGAGAAGCTGACAGTTCCAGTCTATGTGAGCACTTCTCACTGCTGGACGTGTGCTGAAACAGACATGACAATACACTCTTAGTCTGTTCATTATCACTGCAGTGCTGGCGGATCTACTGCCTGAACCAGCTAGTGTGAGGAAGATCAGGGGACCCGGCCTGGCTGCACTGCACCCCATTACACAGACACTGCACCCCATTACACAGACAACACTGCCTGCACTGCACCCCATTACACAGACAACACTGCCTGCACTGCACCCCATTACACAGACAACACTGCACCCCACTACACAGACAACACTGCCTCGCCTGACTCCTGAATCCTGGGGCCAGACTCACAAAGCACTGCCAGCTCTTAACGGGCTGCTAGCTACTGTAGCAAGCTGTCATCTTTTTTTATCTGTTTCACAAAATCAATATTGCTCTGTAGAAGTGCTTTGTGAAACCAGCCCGACTGCCTCTACTTGCACAGTCAGGTGTTTCTAGTACCACACAAGTGATGATGTCAGAGCCCAGGTGCAGCTGTGGTGGTTTGTTTCCAAGCCTAGGGGAGTATGAACAAAGGAACGGTTCTCAAGCTGTGTTATTGTGAAGCAGCAGTGAGACGGGATCCTCTTCATGGATTTCACACACAGTTACTGTGTTGGAATTGTTCCAGTTTGACTGGGAAGCAGCTCTCTGTTGTTGTTCTTAACTGAGCTGGTGAAAGTTGGAACAGGCGTGCCTCTCTGTGTTATTGTTTAGCAGTGACGTGGCTGAAACCTGTCTCTAGATTCGCTCACAGAAGAGACTGGAAGGAATGCTGGAATTGAGAAGAGGCCACTGCTCAGAGAATGGTCCATTGCTGCACATTTTACTGACTTCTCTAGTATTTCAGAGGTTACTACTGTACCTGGTAAACTATAACATGCTTTTAATAAAAGTGCTTCCTACTGTACTTGCTAACAGGAACTTTTTACAGAGCTTCCCTGTGTGCCCCTCATCCTCCTCTCTGAGCCACGTTATAAACAGTGCCGTGACTTGGGTTAACTAACGATGGCATTTCAGTTTGTAATCACTTCACTAACATTGTTGAGAGTGTAGATCTGCACTCAGAACATCAATGACAAGGCATTCTGAACATTTAATCACAACAGCAGCTTCTGTACAAACAGACTAAGAGTGTTGATACTGGGGGTTTGTCTGTTTGTTAGTTATAGTTAAGGTACGTTTAATTGTTTGAAGCTGACAGTGCTTCGCTTGTGGGTCTGACACAGCAATGAGTGAGTGAGGAATACAGCCACCGAACACTCAGAAACACACACTAAGAGGGCTGGCCTCTTACAACACAACACAGCGATGAGTGAGCGAGGAATACACTCTGAACTGGACTGGAGACAGCCACCGAACACTCAGAAACACACACTAAGAGGGCTGGCCTCTTACAACACAGAGCTGGTTACTTTGTAAGGAGCAGCTGCCCTTGCTTTAGAATCGTGGGAGCAGCTGGAGCTGGACAGCATTCAGGAATCCAACTTTCCTTGAAAAAAACTAACAGAAAAAAATCCATCCCATTCTCTTTTTAAATGGAGCTGGTCGTTATTCCAGTGGTACACTCTGGAGTCGACTAATTCACTGTGCTGCCGCTGAAGGGTCAAAGAAAGAACGACAACAGTTAACAGGGTGTGTGCTGAAAAGGGTTTCATGTTTCTCTTTTTCCATCTGCTTAAAAGTAATGTTATCTTAGCTGTTGTTACTATAATGCAGTCAGACAGGAAAATCCAGTCCTATTAAGTGCTGCCCTGTTAATACACAGCGTTCATGACTACCCTGCCAGTGCTGTTAACTGCTGCCCTGTTAATACACAGCGTTCATGACTACCCCAGTGCTGTTAACTGCTGCCCTGTTAATACACAGCGTTCATGACTACCCCAGTGCTGTTAACTGCTGCCCTGTTAATACACAGCGTTCATGACTACCCCAGTGCTGTTAACTGCTGCCCTGTTAATACACAGCGTTCATGACTACCCCAGTGCTGTTAACTGCTGCCCTGTTAATACACAGCATTCATGACTACCCTGCCAGTGCTGTTAACTGCTGCCCTGTTAATACACAGCGTTCATGACTACCCCAGTGCTGTTAATTGCTGCCCTATTAATACACAGCGTTCATGACTACCCCAGTGCTGTTAACTGCTGCCCTGTTAATACACAGCGTTCATGACTACCCTGCCAGTGCTGTTAACTGCTGCCCTGTTAATACACATCGTTCATGACTACCCCAGTGCTGTTAACTGCTGCCCTGTTAATACACAGCGTTCATGACTGCCCTGCCAGTGCTGTTAACTGCTGCCCTGTTAATACACAGCGTTCATGACTACTCTGCCAGTGCTGTTAACTGCTGCCCTGTTAATACACAGCATTCATGACTACCCTGCCAGTGCTGTTAACTGTTGCCCTGTTATTACACAGCGTTCATGACTACCCTGCCAGTGCTGTTAATTGTTGCCCTGTTATTACACAGCGTTCATGACTACCCTGCCAGTTTAACAGGTGTAGGGCCCCACACAGACAGAACATAGTTACTAACAGCACAAGCCAGGCACTGCTGGCATGGACCGGGGTCTTCACTGCACACGTCCCTTTCATCCTGCTGGCATGGACAGAGGTCTTCACTGCACAAGTCTTTCATCCTGCTTGCATGGACGGAGGTCTTCACTGCACAAGTCCCTTTCATCCTGCTGGCATGGACGGAGGTCTTCACTGCACAAGTCTTTCATCCTGCTTGCATGGACGGAGGTCTTCACTGCACAAGTCTTTCATCCTGCTGGCATGGACGGAGGTCTTCACTGCACAAGTCCCTTTCATCCTGCTGGCACGGACGGAGGTCTTCACTGCACACGTCCCTTTCATCCTGCTGGCATGGACGGAGGTCTTCACTGCACAAGTCTTTCATCCCGCTTGCATGGATGGAGGTCTTCACTGCACACATCCCTTTCATCCTGCTGGCATGGACAGAGGTCTTCACTGCACAAGTCTTTCATCCCGCTGGCATGGACGGAGGTCTTCACTGCACAAGTCCTTCATCCTGCTATCATGACAACTAAGATCATGTGGTTAAGAGCTGTAATAAAAAGCCTGTCCCGATGCAGTGCACTCAATGAGCAACACAGTGATAAACATTAGGGAAGGATTAGGCACTCATTATTATTACTGATATTACTGTTCATATTTATTAGCAGACACCCTTACCCAGGGTGACTTACAGTTGTACACAAAATACAACACATAAAGAATTCCAGTACAATCAAAGCAACATACAAAATACAGTGACTTCTTACCCAGAGGGACTTACAGTTGTATACATATCAAGAATTCCAGTACAATCAAAGCAACATACAAAATACAGTGACTTCAGTCCTAATAAGAGCAAATTCAAAACACAGTACAGTTTGACATCGGGGCAGTTCAAGAGCAGATAGCTGTGTTGACAGTTACACCAGAGTTGGATATGAGTGCAAGTGAAATACAAGATAGTACAGATTGGGTTCAGAGCAGGATTAAATACAGTAAAACAGGGAGCAGCTAAGTGCAAGTTAAAGTGCTTTACAGGCAGAGTGCTGTATAGACCAGAAGGGGAGAGTTGAGTTTTACAGGTATTGTTTGAAGAGGTGTGCCTTGAGGAGGCGCTGGAAGCTGGTCAGGGATGGGCAGTCCTGACATCCATAGGAAGGTCGTTCCACTACTGTGGGGTGAGGGCGGTGAAGGAGCGGGCTCTGGGGGCAGGGGAGCGTAGAGGAGGTACAGCCAGTCCTCTAGACATGGACAGCAAGCACTGCCAACTAGAGAAGGATTAGGCAGGCATGGACAGCAAGCACAGCCAGCTCTCTTATGCAGTGGGAGAGAGAGAACATGCTCTCTGTATACGGATGGACTTACAGCCAAAATATAGGAAGTTTATTTATTTATTTAAATGGTAGAAGGATACATTGAATAAAAGCTACTTCCCAGTTTAAAATGTAAGATCCACTGGATGGCCTCGCTTGCTTCTCTTTTACAGGTCGTGTTTTTTGTCTTAGCAAAGGACCACACATACACTAGAGACAGTTCAATAAACCTTAACCGGATTTGAATTCTTGAAGCTGTGCCCCATGCTGACTGCAGCACATAAAAATGTCCTGGTACCTTCTGATGACTTTGGTGTGAATGCCATTGTTCTGTTGACTTTGGTGTGACTGTGTCAATTAAACCTGCTGCTTACAGGGGCGTCGGCAGCAGCATTCTTATAACAAGCCATTCTCCTTCCAGAGATAATCTTGACAGATCCAGCATCTCAGATAACAAACTTGGTTTCCAAGCAGTCGGGTTCCAGTGTTGAAGAAATTATACTGAGAGCAATGTGTGTGTGTGTGCACTTACTGTACTGAGAGCAATGTATGTGTCTGTGTGTGTGTGCACTTACTGTACTGAGAGCAGTGTGTGTGTGTGCACTTACTGTACTGAGAACAGTGTGTGTGTGCACTTACTATACTGAGAGCAGTGTCTGTGTGTGTGTGCACTTACTGTACTGAGAGCAATGTGTGTGTGTGTGTGTGCACTTACTGTACTGAGAGCAGTGTGTGTGTGCACTTACTGTACTGAGAGCAATGTGTGTGTGTGCACTTACTGTACTGAGAGCAGTGTGTGTGTGTGCACTTACTGTACTGAGAGCAGTGTGTGTGTGTGCACTTACTGTACTGAGAGCAGTGTGTGTGTGTGCACTTACTGTACTGAGAGCAGTGTGTGTGTGTGCACTTACTGTACTGACAGAGTGTGTGTGTGTGTGTGCACTTACTGTACTGAGAGCAGTGTGTGTGTGTGTGCACTTACTGTACTGAGAGCAGTGTGTGTGTGTGTGTGTGCACTTACTGTACTGAGAGCAGTGTGTGTGTGCACTTACTGTACTGAGAGCAGTGTGTGTGTGTGCACTTACTGTACTGAGAGCAGTGTGTGTGCACTTACTGTACGGAGAGCAATGTGTGTGTGCACTTACTGTACGGACAGCAGTGTGTGTGTGTGTGTGTGCACTTACTGTACTGAGAGCAGTGTGTGTGCACTTACTGTACTGAGAGCAATGTGTGTGTGTGTGTGCACTTACTGTACTGAGAGCAGTGTGTGTATGTGCACTTACTGTACTGAGAGCAGTGTGTGTGTGTGCACTTACTGTACTGAGAACAATGTGTGTGTGCACTTACTGTACTGAGAACAATGTGTGTGTGTGTGCACTTACTGTACTGAGAGCAGTGTGTGTGTGTGTGTGTGCACTTACTGTACTGAGAGCAGCAGTGTGTGTGTGTGTGTGTGTGTGTGTGTGCACTTACTGTACTGAGAGCAGTGTGTGTGTGTGTGCACTTACTGTACTGAGAGCAGTGTGTGTGTGTGTGTGTGTGTGCACTTACTGTACTGAGAGCAGTTGTGTGTGTGTGTGTACTGTGCACTTACTGTACTGTGTGTGTGTGTGTGTGCACTTACTGTACTGAGAGCAGTGTGTGTGTGTGTGTGTGTGTATGTGCACTTACTGTACTGAGAGCAGTGTGTGTGTGTGTGCACTTACTGTACTGAGAGCAGTGTGTGTGTGTGCACTTACTGTACTGAGAGCAGTGTGTGTGTGTGTGTGTGTGTGTGTGCACTTACTGTACTGAGAGCAGTGTGTGTGTGTGCACTTACTGTACTGAGAGCAATGTGTGTGTGTGCACTTACTGTACTGAGAGCAATGTGTGTGTGCACTTACTGTACTGAGAGCAGTGTGTGTGTGCACTTACTGTACTGAGAGCAGTGTGTGTGTGTGCACTTACTGTACTGAGAGCAGTGTGTGTGTGTGTGTGTGCACTTACTGTACTGAGAGCAGTGTGTGTGTGTGCACTTACTGTACTGAGAGCAGTATGTGTGTGTGCACTTACTGTACTGAGAGCAATGTGTGTGTGTGTGTGTGCACTTACTGTACTGAGAGCAGTGTGTGTGTGTGTGCACTTACTGTACTGAGAGCAGTGTGTGTGTGTGCACTTACTGTACTGAGAGTGTGTGTGTGTGTGTGCACTTACTGTACTGAGAGCAGTGTGTGTGTGTGTGCACTTACTGTACTGAGAGCAGTGTGTGTGTGTGTGTGCACTTACTGTACTGAGAGCAGTGTGTGTGTGTGCACTTACTGTACTGAGAGCAATGTGTGTGTGTGCACTTACTGTACTGAGAGCAGTGTGTGTGTGTGTGTGCACTTACTGTACTGAGAGCAGTGTGTGTGTGTGTGCACTTACTGTACTGAGAGCAGTGTGTGTGTGTGCACTTACTGTACTGAGAGCAGTGTGTGTGTGTGCACTTACTGTACTGACAGCAGTGTGTGTGTGTGTGTGCACTTACTGTACTGAGAGCAATGTGTGTGTGTGTGTGCACTTACTGTACTGAGAGCAGTGTGTGTGTGTGCACTTACTGTACTGAGAGCAGTGTGTGTGTGTGCACTTACTGTACTGAGAGCAGTGTGTGTGTGTGCACTTACTGTACTGAGAGCAGTGTGTGTGTGTGCACTTACTGTACTGAGAGCAGTGTGTGTGTGTGTGTGCACTTACTGTACTGAGAGCAGTGTGTGTGTGTGTGTGCACTTACTGTACTGAGAGCAGTATGTGTGTGTGCACTTACTGTACTGAGAGCAATGTGTGTGTGCACTTACTGTACTGAGAGCAGTGTGTGTGTGTGTGTGTGCACTTACTGTACTGAGCAGTGTGTGTGTGTGTGTGTGCACTTACTGTACTGAGAGCAGTGTGTGTGTGTGCACTTACTGTACTGAGAGCAATGTGTGTGTGTGCACTTACTGTACTGAGAGCAGTGTGTGTGTGTGCACTTACTGTACTGAGAGCAGTGTGTGTGTGTGCACTTACTGTACTGAGAGCAGTGTGTGTGTGTGCACTTACTGTACTGAGAGCAGTGTGTGTGTGTGCACTTACTGTACTGACAGCAGTGTGTGTGTGTGTGTGTGTGTGTGTGTGTTACTGTACTGAGAGCAGTGTGTGTGTGTGTGTGCACTTACTGTACTGAGAGCAGTGTGTGTGTGTGTGTGTGTGTGTGCACTTACTGTACTGAGAGCAGTGTGTGTGTGTGCACTTACTGTACTGAGAGCAGTATGTGTGTGTGCACTTACTGTACTGAGAGCAATGTGTGTATGTGCACTTACTGTACTGAGAGCAGTGTGTGTGCACTTACTGTACTGACAGCAGTGTGTGTGTGTGCACTTACTGTACTGAGAGCAATGTGTGTGTGTTCAGTGTGCGTGTGTGTGTGTGTGTGTGTGCAGTGTGTGTATAGTGTGTACGCACTTGCTGTAATGCGTATGCTCTGGAACACGGATGTCTTTTAAAAGAATTCAACTCCGAAGTTTTGAAAGTGCATTTCCCCTCTGATAGGTTTCACTATCCCATATTAAACAATACCTGGCTTTGGTTTTGTGTCAAGGATAGAGCATGTTTTTATTCTTTAACAAGAGAAATAATATCCCCCACAATCATGAAACAATCATACACTCAACAAATCCACGAGTGTCTGTTTCAAGCATTCTTGAAGAGTTCAGCCTCTTGTGCGCCACACCCTCACAAAGCAGAATGCAGCTTGTTTGATCACACCCCCCTTAATCACCCACAGCGGTCAGGACAACCCCAGGCATATGTTAGGGATTGTGTGGGGTTTCTTGTTTTGTAGAGCTTGTTCATTTTCTTCCCATGAAAAGTGGCTCCTCCAAACCTGACAGCAGCTTCAGGTTGCAGACGAAGGCATTTAACCCTGAAGGTCCCGCAGGTTTTTCAGTTGGATCTGCAGCATGTCCAGAGTCCAATCCAGCCTGTGATCCAGGTATCTGACTATCTCTGAATCAGGAGTGGCCAAAGCTGGCTCTTCCAGTCCTGGTCTTTGTTCCAACCCTGTTTTAAATTGTTTAATTGAACCAATGAATCCTCCACCCAGACCCTGAAGCAGCTCATTATATAACTGCACCTGTTTAACCTGGAGTGGAAGAATGGCCCTCAGGACATTGGCAGGACAGCCCTGCTCTAAATAAACTGCATTCCTTTATTTTAGTTTCAAGGTGGTCTTTTAACGTAACGACTACTCGAAATTCGCAGGATATTCCACTTTGAATAAGGAACCCTGATGTCACTTTATACTGACTGTATTGTGCAAACCTAACAGAACAGGCAATACAATAGGCAAGAAATCACTTGTAAAATAAAACACAATGTAGAAACAAAACTAAAAGCACAGCGCCCCCTAGTGCTATTCTGCAGCTCTGTATAAGGGCTGTCCTGTAGCAAGCTTCCCTGTTCGCACTGTAGTTTACATGACATTCTCCCGGCCCTTTTGCACAAAACAACACATATTTTCATTAGAGCGACCTCCCTGTCTAACCCCTTCAGGTAGGCAGAGAACTGAGCGGCTGTGCAAACGGTTTCTTTTTAAACACATCTGAGAGTGACTCGAGACATGACCAGACCCAACCTGTCAATACACTGGAAAGCATGCTTCAAATGAGTCAGCTTTGCATAATTTTCATTTGTGGGACACACATGTGCCTTGTATCTTGAAGGGTTTAAATGCCAAAGATAACCTGATGCAATCACCGCTGATCTGACTGATCACATCAAGATCGAAGACGCTTCTCTTTTCTGCAAACTTCATTGGCTGCGTTCAATTGGATTGCTTCCTTACGGTATTTAATCATCACACCAAATGAATGTTTCAGAGTAAATACTGGAGTGTGCTACTGGGGCCGGCAGGACTGTTCAGGTTATCCGTGTTCCAGTCTCCTTTACTACGCAAAGCGCACATTTCATTTATTTCAGAGGCACTCAATACTACCACCTGTTGGCGGATACCAGAACTACAGCCTTACAAACCTGTGTTGTGCAAACGCTGGGACTGTACAGTCAACACGTTAAAGAGGAGGAAGAACAACAATGATGATATTATTCTAAACAGGACTTGCTTTTCATAGCCTGGTCAAAACCTTAAGAGCCAAGTGAAATCTTTGATACACGCGATGCATCAGTGATGCCACACTGCATACGAACCCCTTACACAAAATAGTTCAGGGTCATATTGTAAATTGTATATTATATTCACAACAACGTAACACTGCTCCGAAAAACAAGGTCAGCCCTACAGTGCTGTGAATACGTGTCTTGCATCAATAAGCGACAGCATTTGAGGTAATTGTACATTTTTGTTTTTATTAATCCACTAATTGCCACTGCTGATTTGACAAAAAATGGCTAAACTTAATTTACAAAAAAAATCACAAACACTGGTAATAGTAAATGAAAAATCTAAAGAATATGGAGAAGGAAGAGAGAAGTTTACTCACCCACATCGAAGGCAGGAACACTGGACTCACTGTCCAAACGTGCACTGAACGAATTGCTAGCGTGTAGCTTTTGTCATTACATAAATCACATTTAAAGACACAGCTTATCGAATGCAGCGTGTTATTTACCAATAACAGTAAAAAAAACACAAACTAAAACACAAACAACATCATATCGTCAAAACTAAGTTTGTAAAATATGTATTTGTTTTACCCGCGTTTAACAAGCTGCTTAGGCAGAGATTGATTGCTGAAGAAAGTTCTTCATTAACCAGACAGCTGACCGTTAAACAAACACAGGATAAACCATTGTGATATCTGCGGGGAGGAGACACACATTGCGACAAAGTGCTGTGCAATTCATACACATTCACAATTTCTAAACACAGCTCCAAACGGTATTTTACGTTTATCAAATTACTAGTCTGGGTTTGCGTGCGTGTGCTACTTCTAATACACGATGACAGCTGCACGTCTCTACTGGGCATGTGTAAAGCCTCTCTCTCTCGATATGCAGTTTTCAGAAGCAGAAACAACGATTGTACGCTGAAAGAGGAAGTTAGCATTGAAACAATAGGTAATGACAAGAGATTCACACAGCATACATACTGAGCAGGTAAGAAGTGAAAGATTAGGTCTATCAAGCTGAGTTGTGCTGAGCCTTGCTCAGGAGCTTATTCATGTCATAATCCATGGTTACAGTGGATATGCAGTGGATATGGAGCATCTCTCCCTGCACAGCATGCCATACTTACACTTTAACATTCAGGTTTTACATAGAGGACCAATTATACAAGTGAGATGAAACCTGCTCAGCCTATATGATTGGTGCAGAGTATCGTAGTGTGCGTGGAGGCTGTCTGTCTGCAGCTCACACTCACTGCACGTTTATACAGGAATGTGCGCATTTATTACAACACCTCAAGACTTGTCATTTATATATTTTACATTCCTACCTGCCTGCATGAAAACCTCAGGGTGTGAGAATTTCTATTTCCGCTCAGTAATCGGTGATATAGAAACAATAAGCACTCGTGTGAAAATGTTAGACCTCTTTGTGTTTTAATTCGGCATCTTAAACTTCTAAAACGTCTCATGCATTTTGCTATGTGTGTCTGTGTGTTCCTTTTCTGTTACTATTTTAAATTGCTTGCATGTGTGGTCTATGAAGTCATCAGTTAAATTAGACAATCACTAATTTGCCTATATTGACAGATTTTCAGTTCCAGTGGTTTGTACCCGTGGTCCTGTAATGTGGCACAGAAAGATGATTACCAGGTAGTCTCCCTTCACTTTGAGCAAAGCATCTTCTTTTCTTTCCTGAAATAAAATCAACATTAATGGTTCTCCTATAGAACTCGTATTTAGCCCAAGAAGAGAGTCTGAAACCAATGATGTG
Organism: Polyodon spathula; assembly: GCF_017654505.1. NCBI lineage: Eukaryota > Metazoa > Chordata > Actinopteri > Acipenseriformes > Polyodontidae > Polyodon > Polyodon spathula. The sequence goes on along the minus strand of NC_054536.1, from coordinate 584,916 downwards.
CATGCACTGTATACAAGTACAAGCTGCCACAGGTAATGTGTGTCCTCCTGAATGTGTGATGTGTTGGGTAAACGCACAAGGGTTTGCTCATTACTCAGCGGCTGCTGCAAGCCACAGCAATGTGCAACTGTTTAATGAAACAACTGTGTGAGATGAATTCACACCACCTGTATATTGTTAATTAACAGATATAGAACACTGTATAATTATAAACAAGTAGGAATTTAAAAGTGAGCAGAGGAGGGAGGAGGGTCAAGCTGCATCTGGAGAGCATCTATAATGAAGGAGTATTCGTTACTGAATGATGTAACCAGACGAGAGAGAGGAGCAGGGTCAAGCTGTACCTGGAAAGCAGCTACAATGAAGGAGTATTCATTACTGAATGATGTAATCAGAGGAGAGAGAGGTGCAGGGTCAAGCTGTACCTGGAAAGCAGCTACAATGAAGGAGTATTCATTACTGAATGATGTAACCAGAGGAGAGAGAGGAGCAGGGTCAAGCTGTACCTGGAAAGCAGCTACAATGAAGGAGTATTCATTACTGAATGATGTAACCAGAGGAGAGAGAGGTGCAGGGTCAAGCTGTACCGGGAGAGCAGTTACAATGAAGGAGTATTCATTACTGAATGATGTAACCAGAGGAGAGAGAGGTGCAGGGTCAAGCTGTACCGGGAGAGCAGTTACAATGAAGGAGTATTCATTACTGAATGATGTAACCAGAGGAGAGAGAGGAGCAGGGTCAAGCTGTACCGGGAGAGCAGTTACAATGAAGGAGTATTCATTACTGAATGATGTAACCAGAGGAGAGAGAGGAGCAGGGTCAAGCTGTACCGGGAGAGCAGTTACAATGAAGGAGTATTCATTACTGAATGATGTAATCAGAGGAGAGAGAGGTGCAGGGTCAAGCTGTACCGGGAGAGCAGCTACAATGAAGGAGTATTCATTACTGAATGATGTAATCAGAGGAGAGAGAGGTGCAGGGTCAAGCTGTACCGGGAGAGCAGTTACAATGAAGGAGTATTCATTACTGAATGATGTAACCAGAGGAGAGAGAGGTGCAGGGTCAAGCTGTACCGGGAGAGCAGTTACAATGAAGGAGTATTCATTACTGAATGATGTAACCAGAGGAGAGAGAGGAGCAGGGTCAAGCTGTACCGGGAGAGCAGTTACAATGAAGGAGTATTCATTACTGAATGATGTAACCAGAGGAGAGAGAGGTGCAGGGTCAAGCTGTACCGGGAGAGCAGTTACAATGAAGGAGTATTCATTACTGAATGATGTAATCAGAGGAGAGAGAGGTGCAGGGTCAAGCTGTACTTGGAAAGCAGCTACAATGAAGGAGTATTCATTACTGAATGATGTAACCAGAGGAGAGAGGAGCAGGGTCAAGCTGTACCGGGAGAGCAGCTACAATGAAGGAGTATTCATTACTGAATGATGTAATCAGAGGAGAGAGAGGTGCAGGGTCAAGCTGTACCGGGAGAGCAGTTACAATGAAGGAGTATTCATTACTGAATGATGTAATCAGAGGAGAGAGAGGTGCAGGGTCAAGCTGTACCGGGAGAGCAGTTACAATGAAGGAGTATTCATTACTGAATGATGTAATCAGAGGAGAGAGAGGTGCAGGGTCAAGCTGTACCGGGAGAGCAGTTACAATGAAGGAGTATTCATTACTGAATGATGTAACCAGAGGAGAGAGAGGTGCAGGGTCAAGCTGTACCGGGAGAGCAGTTACAATGAAGGAGTATTCATTACTGAATGATGTAACCACAGCAGTGATAATAGAGGATTCATTGAGGAATACTGTAATCAGAGCAGTGATAATGAAGGATGATTCATTGAAGAATGCTGTAATCAGAGCAGTGATAATGAAGGAGGATTCATTGAGGAATGCTGTAATCAGAGCAGTGCTAATGAAGGAGGATTCATTGAGGAATGCTGTAATCAGAGCAGTGCTAATGAAGGAGGATTCATTGAGGAATGCTGTAATCAGAGCAGTGCTAATGAAGGAGGATTCATTGAGGAATACTGTAATCAGAGCAGTGATAATGAAGGATGATTCATTGAGGAATGCTGTAATCAGAGCAGTGCTAATGAAGGAGGATTCATTGAGGAATGCTGTAATGAGAGCAGTGCTAATGAAGGAGGATTCATTGAGGAATGCTGTAATCAGAGCAGTGCTAATGAAGGAGGATTCATTGAGGAATGCTGTAATCAGAGCAGTGATAATGAAGGAGGATTCATTGAGGAATGCTGTAATCAGAGCAGTGATAATGAAGAGGATTCATTGAGGAATGCTGTAATCAGAGCAGTGATAATGAAGGAGGATTCATTGAGGAATGCTGTAATCAGAGCAGTGATAATGAAGGAGGATTCATTGAGGAATGCTGTAATCAGAGCAGTGATAATGAAGGAGAATTCATTGAGGAATGCTGTAATCAGAGCAGTGATAATGGAGAGGATTCATTGAGGAATGCTGTAACCAGAGCAGTGATAATGAAGAGAGGATTCACTGAGGAATGGTGTAATCAGAGCAGTGATAATGAAGAGGAGTGTTGAACTCTGATGTAACCGAGGTAGGAATAAAAACAAGCTTAAATCAGAGTGCTTAGTTAGATCAGGGAAAGAAAAGACTTCTATATCCTCTAATCTCCAAAATATGCAAACATACAATAATGGCTTGCTTGCTGTTCTAAGTTTAACTGTTGGACCAGTTGGAAAGGGCCAAACTACATCGGCAAAAACTAGAGACCTTTGGAGAATTACCCCTGGGGTCAAAACAAGCCTTGCAATTCCTTGCAACATGTTACAGTGAGTTTATGACTTTAAAAAGAGAAGCACTGCAGAAGCTGGGCGTAAAAGTAGAACATTGTGAAAATCCTTAGATTCTGCTCAACAGTTTTGTGTAAATGGTTTATTTGATTTTTTTGTTTTTGTTTTTATAATTCAAAAATCAGAAAAAAATGCAGGCAATTTCAATGTTCCATGGAAACCAAAAAGTAAAACAAAGCCAATTCAATTTCAATGAAAGCAATTAAAAACAAAAGCAATGTTTGTGTCTCAACATCACCACTTCCACACCAAGTGTTTAGTGATTATTACAGGAGCATGTATGATACAGTAAAATGATATTAGTCATAAAACAGTGTTTTTAAAAAGGTGCTTTAATATGACATGTCATTGTCTGGAGGATATGACACAAAACTGTGAAACGCGTCACTGAAAACATGAGACCCAGTAAAGCTCTTCTACAGTTAAAACCCTGCACTCTGCAGCAGCGGCTCCAAACACAGAATAATAAGAATAATACAGAACAAAGCGCTCGACCGCTACATTCACACATGCAAATACAAAATAAAATAGAATACAAATAAATGAGATCTCTGTTGTGGGTATTACTCAAAGCCAAGTGCCTTCTCGTTAACGTTCACAAAGTGAACACCGTTCTTTCCCAAATCCGCTAACGCAGTGGTTTCCAATGACACACTATAGACTTGTTAAGGAGTTTCTGAAAACCCCATTACAATCTACAATGGCTATCAATCATGTGAAGCATTTACAAACGGCAAAAACTCCTTCTACAAACATTCTCATGACTTACTGCGAGGGCCTTTTGTTGCACACTCATTTTGAAACACAGAACTTTGTAGATATTTGTATTCCTGTTTCCTGGGTCATCAATGAGCCATGTTGTCTAGGCAGGGAATCTGCAACACATATCATACTGCAGCTTGTTCTGCAACAGCAGTGCTTGAAACAGTACAATTATTATTAGATTACTTTTCAATCCGTAAAATGTTCAGACTCCTGGGGCCCCTCTGGATTTTATACATCAGAAGTACGTGCAAGCCATTCCACATAAGTGCCAGCGCTAGTTATTTTATACCCAAAACAGATTAAAAAACACAATTAAAAAATCTATTTAAAGTTGTTAAAAAGGTGGTGCGTGTCATTATGAACCGTGTCATTATACCGCAGTTAGTATGTGAGAAACAGGAGTTTTCCTGGAGAGACTGGGCTGAGTACATACAGAGCATGATAGTGTACAAAGATAAAGCACGCAGCTTGCACATAGCGTGCACGCATGTAAATCAAACAAAGATACTGAAGAACTGACAATACCACCATCGTATCTGGATCCTACCGGATTGACAGCAATACGCCGGAAAATACCTGCAAAACAGACTGACCTCCAAATATCTTTATCATATAAATATATAGTTTATTGTTTTTATACTGAAGGTTCGTAACACTGTCTGCTGTAGAGAGCTTTACTGTGCACACTGAGGAAGATGCACCTACAGTATCTGACAACATGGGTATACAACCTTTAAAAAAAAAAAAAAAAAAAACCCCAAGGAAGCTGAAGTGAGCAGGAAGCAGGAGCGCCTCATGAAGCAGTCTGTCTTGCGACTTCATTGCATACAGTGGTGATGCATGTCCAGGCGCAGGCACAGCGGTGAGGAACAGTTTCATCAGCTGCTGGTCGACTCCACTGGGTGACGGTGCGCTCGCAGCAGCACCAACAAAAATACAAAATCCAGCTTCATTCACCAGCTTGCCCCCAAGGTGGCTTCTGTATGAATCTCCACAAAACGGAAGATCAATGAACGAATGCACAAGAAAAAAGAGGCTCATTTTAAATAATGAAAGGATCCATTTGCAATTGTGTACCAACACTAGGAGGCACACTTTCACATCCTCTCTTTGCAAAAAAAAAAAAAAACACAAAAAAGAAAAACATCATATCCTGCTGAGCAACAGCAGAACAAAACATAATCTGTGTGCCATCGCGGACCCTTGGTTATCAAAGCAATCCTCACTATTTACCAGCTTTAGAAATGCTTGAGAAATCTCCAACTACAAGAGCATTTGCTATTTGCTGCTGTATTTGTAATGATGCTCCTATAATCTCTATATAAGGATAGGGAGTGCGCTCTGTGTATTTGTAATGATGCTCCTATAATCTCTATATAAGGATATGGGAGTGCGCTCTGTGTATTTGTAATGATGCTCCTATAATCTCTATATAAGGATATGGGAGTGCGCTCTGTGTATTTGTAATGATGCTCCTATAATCTCTATTTAAGGATATGGGAGTGCGCTCTGTGCATTTGTAATGATGCTCCTATAATATCTATATAAGGATAAGGGTGTGCGCTCTGTGTATTTGTAATGATGCTCCTATAATCTCTATATAAGGATATGGGAGTGCGCTCTGTGTATTTGTAATGATGCTCCTATAATCTCTATTTAAGGATATGGGAGTGCGCTCTGTGCATTTGTAATGATGCTCCTATAATATCTATATAAGGATAAGGGTGTGCGCTCTGTGTATTTGTAATGATGCTCCTATAATATCTATATAAGGATAAGGGTGTGCGCTCTGTGTATTTGTAATGATGCTCCTATAATCTCTATTTAAGGATATGGGAGTGCGCTCTGTGTATTTGTAATGATGCTCCTATAATCTCTATATAAGGATAAGGGTGTGCGCTCCAGCTCATTGACAGAGTGCCTCACAGGCTTGTCACACTCAGTCAGACATTGTGACACTTAACGCTCACTGGGTGCTTTTCTGTAAAATGGCACCAATTTAAAAACAAATCCATTGGCCTACTAATTCATTCCCAATCCTGTCCGTGATTCAGGGATTTTTATTATTTTAAATTTTTTTATCAAAAGGGTTTTGTGTTAAAATAACGTTAATGAAAAGGAGCTACAACAGCAATTGCACATGCATTCTTGTCTTTCAAAGTCCTTGAAGGCTATAGTGACACCAACACAGCTCTACAGATAATAAACTGCTGAAGAAATAAAAGCAGCTCCACAGAACGGGGTGAACCTGAAGCCAATTTAAAAGAAACCCCCTTCACAAGACTGTGTGGAGACATGTACCCAGCATCCACAGATAAAAACAAAACACATTTAGCATCAACAGTGCTTTATAAAGAGACACTGTCATTTCTTTTAAAGCATAGTCATTAAAAGACAAGTCCTCTGGAAATATGCTGTGTACAAAACGTAACTTTTCCCCCATTAAAATCAACATCTGTAAAAGGCACTTCATTCAGTAAGAGAAAAAGAAAGAGTCAGGTAAACAACTACAGATCAAGTAGAAACTGCCTGCACAGCAAGAAAAGGACAACAAAAATATAAATGAAATTGTCACAGTACTACCCAAAACACTTTTTTCCTTTTCTTCTTTTTTGGGTAAATATAAAAAGAACTTAATAAAAGGATTGAAAAATCTGATGTCCGTATCGGATTTAAAAAAAACAAAGTGTTTTTTCTCAGCCCGTTACATTTGAACTACAAATGTATTGTGTCCATTATGACTTCAGGATGTGTGTCTCCATTTTAGAACTGAGCACACACTGCTGTCATCTCGGGTTGAACAGGAAGATCTGCAACAGAGCTGCTTCTCTGCGACACAAACCAACAGCAGCCCTCTTGAGCTCTGTGCTGGATACGACATGAGGCCCTCGTGGTTCTGGAGTCCTACTGGGGGGTGGAGAAGGGGGCTGGGCTGGTGGTGGTGGTACTGGAGCCCTTGAGGGGGTGGAGGAGGTGGGTGGGCTCACCAGTGGGGTTGGTGGAAGAGGGGGCTGGGCTGGGGTCAGTGAACTCTTGACTCCCCCACCTCCTCCACCCAGAGGGGTGGGTCCCCCGACCCCTTGAGGGGCCCAAGACCTCGGGAACTCCCCCACCTCCTCCACCCCCGGGCCCAGAGTCACCAAGCCCTCGGGGACTCCCCTCACCTCCTCCACCCACCCGAGGGTTGGTGGACCACCTCCTCCCCCGACGTCGGACCACAGCCCCACCAAGACCTCGGAACTTCCCCTACCTCCTCCTCCCCTGACCCGACCAAGTGGACCACCAAGACCTCAGGAACTCCGTTCACCTCCTGGAGCCCGAGGGGGGGGGGGGGGGGGGGGGGGGGAGGGGACGGGGGGGGGGGGGCATGGGGGGGGGGGGGGGCTGGTTCTGGAGGGGGGGGGGGGGGGGGGGGGGGGGTCTCTGTCAGCGCTACCTGCTTCGGAGGTTCTGAAGCACACTGTACACGTCCTCCTCTCTGCTCAGTCCTTCAAAGAAAGGGATCAGATCCATCAACTCTGTATCTGTGATGTCATCGAACCACGACTGCACAGGGACCTGGCGACAGGTGGGAGGAGGCAGAAGGAGGATTATTTTTGTATTTAAATATTTGTATTGAATTGTCATTAATATATAACAAGTAACAAGCTTGTTAATCATCTGTTACTGATTATCTCAAGAGAAACTGTCTAATTTATCATTATTACTCAATGAACCAGAAGAGACCGATCATTAGACAATTCTTCAAAAGGTTGAAGAGCAATATGAAATCATGGCCATGGATTGAAACACGGCCCTGTACTTTAGAAGCATCTGCAAGGTCATCAGTGCACAGACCAGATTCTGACAGACAGATGTTTATGTCATTGTTTGGTCCCTGTACCAAAATCTGACAGTGTACCATATTCTGACTACACACCCCTACTCCCTGCAAGAGGATACAGTCTAACATGTCAGTACTGAATGTTGAATATATCTAGTTGTGCAATGCCTTTGAGGTCTTAATGAAATGAACGTCCCTTTGCTCACTTACTGGGTGATTCCACTTCCGCAGTACAGGTGAGTAAATAGTCACAGACACTTGGAAAGCTGACACTACAAGTACAGCCCCTCAGTCTTCTGGTATACAAAGTAGGATTGCAAAAATTAAAACACACACACACACAGACAGACAGACACAAACACCCCCACGCACAGACAGACAGACAGACACAAACACCCCCACGCACAGACAGACACACACTTACTGCATTTTCTGGATGGAAGATGTAGGATGCCGGTGAATTGTCCACTATGATAACTTTGCTGAGCTCTCTTCCTAATCGACTCAGGTCTTTGACATAGTTCCCTCTGTGGAAAACGCAGGATTCTCTGAATAATCTGGCTCTGAACACACCCCATTGATCCAGCAGGTCTGCCACTGGGTCTGCATACTTAAAAACAAGAGCACAAGAGACCGTGAGCACTGTGCAATGAAACTACAAGTTATACAGGTAAAAACAGTCCAGCAACTAATGATGCTTAAACACAATGGAATCTCTTCAAACCAAATCGATGGGACTATTGTGGGAGCAGCAGAAAGCAGAAAGCTGCTCTCAACAGATGCTTGTATTCTTTACTAGCTATTCAATGACCATGAATAAAATAAACAAAAAAAATCTGCTGTCACTTATAAAATAATAAATTGTCCATAAAGTTCCTTATTTTTTTTTTATCCTACTTTAAACTTTTTGTCTGAGTTTAGGCTTGCAACAAATTATTGCCTGTAATCAATCATACTAATTAGAAACAATCTGAATATTAAACAGGAAAGGAAGCAGATCGCAACGCAGCTCTGCCAGTGTATAACAACCTATTGAGTTATACACACTGATACCACTGCCCTAGTGAGAGAGACTGCCCATGACAATCTTGTGCATGTTTTTAAAGAGGAGATGGTTTTCTATTCAGGGACACAGAGATATTTAGTGACTAAGCAGTCTCAGTGAAGTTATCCAGAAACAAACTGCTGTTTTCCCTAGAAAAAGGAGAGCATTTCAAGGGGCCAGTCTACTTGTGAGATGTCTTGCACGTTAAGATATTTAGTATATTATTAAGAGGAAACGATTATCCATTCAGAGATACCCGGGTATTTAGTAAGTGAGGGGTCTGAGTGAGGAATAATGGGCAATCCAATCCCCAGCCCTAGTCCTGCTGTCAATCCTGTGTTGTTTCCAGTACCAGTGCTGCATATCATATAGTTGTGCTCGTCAGTGGAAAAATGAGAAGGTGCTGTTTGTCCTCTTGATTATTGAACCAAAAGGAAAAAGGGTTGTTTTTGTTGTTGTTTAAAAATAAATAAATAAATACAATTTACACCCCCCCCCCCCCCCCCGGAAAAAATTAAGAGACCACTGCAAAATTATCAGTTTCTCTGGTTTTACTATTTATAGGTATGTGTTTGGGTAAAATGAACATTTTTGTTTTATTCTATAAACTACTGACAACATTTCTTCCAAATTCCAAATAAAAATATTGTCATTTAGAGCATTTATTTGCAGAAAATGACAACTGGTCAAAATAACAAAAAAGATGCAGTGTTGCAGACCTCGAATAATGCAAAGAAAATAAGTTCATATTCATTTTTAAACAACACAATACTAATGTTTTAACTTAGGAAGAGTTCAGAAATCTATATTTGGTGGAATAATCCTGATTTTCAAGCATAGCTTTCATGCGTCTTGGCATGCTCTCCACCAGTCTTTCACATTGATGTTGGGTGACTTTATGCCACTCCTGGTGCAAAAATTCAAGCAGCTCGGCTTTGTTGGATGGCTTGTGACCATCCATCTTCCTCTTGATCACGTTCCAGAGGTTTTCAATGGGGTTCAGGTCTGGAGATAGGGCTGGCCATGACAGGGTCTTGATCTGGTGGTCCTCCATCCACACCTTGATTGATCTGGCTGTGTGGCATGGAGCATTGCCCTGCTGGAAAAACCAATCCTCAGAGTTGGGGAACATTGTCAGACAAGAAGGAAGCAATTTTCTTCCAGGACAACCTTGTACTTGGCTTGATTCATGCCAAAGCTGCCCGATTCCAGCCTTGCTGAAGCACCCCCAGATCATCACCGATCCTCCACCACATTTCACAGTGGGTGCGAGACACTGTGGCTTGTAGGCCTCTCCAGGTCTCCGTCTAACCATTAGATGACCAGGTGTTGGGCAAAGCTAAAAATTGGACTCATCTGGGGGTGCTTCAGCAAGGCTGGAATCAGGCAGGTTTGTCTTTGTGACGGACGCATGAATCAAGCCAAGTACAAGGTTGTCCTGGAAGAAAACTTGCTTCCTTCTTGTCTGACAATGTTCCCCAACTCTGAGGATTGGTTTTTCCAGCAGGACAATGCTCCATGCCACACAGCCAGATCAATCAAGGTGTGGATGGAGGACCACCAGATCAAGACCCTGTCATGGCCAGCCCAATCTCCAGACCTGAACCCCATTGAAAACCTCTGGAACGTGATCAAGAGGAAGATGGATGGTCACAAGCCATCAAACAAAGCCGAGCTGCTTGAATTTTTGCACCAGGAGTGGCATAAAGTCACCCAACATCAATGTGAAAGACTGGCTTGAAAATCAGGGTTATTCCACCAAATATTGATTTCTGAACTCTTCCTAAGTTACAACATTAGTATTGTGTTGTTTAAAAATGAATATGAACTTATTTTCTTTGCATTATTGGAGGTATGACAACACTGCATCTTTTTGTTACTGTGACCAGTTGTCATTTTCTGCAAATAAATGCTCTAAATGACAATATTTTTATTTGGAATTTGGGAGAAATGTTGTCAGTAGTTTATAGAATAAAACAAAAATGTTCATTTTACCCAAACACATACCTATAAATAGTAAAACCAGAGAAACTGATAATTTTGCAGTGGTCTCAATTTTTTCCAGAGCTCTGTGTGTGTGTGTGTGTGTATATATATATATATATATATATATATATATATATATATATATATATATATATATATATATATATTCATTCTAATGATGAAGTGACTCACCTTGGCTAGGCTAGCTGTGAAGAGAACACATTCAAAGAGTTCCCCCATCTTCTGCAGAAATGTGTCAACATGCGGCCGTTTCAATACGTAAACCTGCAACAAAGATCAATCCTGTTAACACACGTGCAAGGGCTGAGGGACGTGAGATTGTGACTTGCTTTTGCAGGTCAACTCTGTCACCAGCTTGTGTAACTGGACGGTCATAGTAAATGAAGCCCTTGTTGCAAGTACATGTCATCTTCAGCTCTCAAAGTCTTGTCAGAATTGGGGTTTAAACAGTACACAGAACTGAAGTTTCAGTGTGAAGGTATAAAAACCCAACCAAGGTCAGACCAGGAGCTGGTTACATTATTATTACAGATCATTTGTCTCGGTTAAAAAAATGTATCAAGTACTGACTTCAAATAAAAAACAAAAAAAGAAAACACTTATCAAAACACCTTCTTTATTACAGTCCAACAGTCTTAAACTTAGGAAACATTTGTGGCTTGGAACTTGGCTTCAGGCCACTGCACAGCACACCAGGGGAGACTTGGGGTTTGACACAGCAGTTGCATCAAGCTAGGTCTCCCTGTCTCCTGGAACCAGGTTTCAAGTCACTGTTCCTGATAAAGTATCTTTGATGTAGTAAAAAAATATCCATGAAGGCATCTGCAAGTAAATGAATAAATTAATGAATCTTCCTCCGGCATTCTGCATGGTCTTCTCGTCTCTCTGCTGTGTCACAGCCGACCCCTAGTGCAAGTAATGGAGAACAGGCCAATCTGGAAGCACACAGCCTATCCTGGATTACTTGAACCAGGTCACAGCTTCTCCTGCGTCAGTGTAACCTAAACAAGCCACAAGCAGTGCAGGGGCCCTGAAGAGTCTTCATGCTGTCCTCAGTAGGGTTAAGAAGGGACAGTGCCCCTGACAAGCAGCACAGGTCTGCAGCAGGGCACCACCTTGTTTGTATCCTAGCCAGTGTGCACAGTGTCTCAAGACTCCACCCACAGACAACCTCTGTATCAGTCGCTGGAAAGGACAACCGTCCTCTGCTTGGGATTGTGGGAAACCTGACTGAACCCCTTCGATGTGTTTGAGGTGTTGTTCTTTCTTGCTCTCATTCACCCTCTTTCTTTTCTTTTGCTGACTCTGGGCATTTGCAGTGCAAAGTTAAAAGGAGATACAATTATTAATATAGATTCGTACATAAAACAGAGCTTCTGTTTACTCCCTGGGAGAAGGCTGTGCTGCAAGTGGTGTTTTTATTTTTAAAATGTATTTATTTGTTATTTTTAGAATACTCAAAACAGATCAGAACTGGCGTGACATCATAAACGTCAGCTGTGGCACGTAGGGTTAGAAACAATATCAAAATAAAAAGTAAAGGAAACCCTGCAACTCACATATCAAATTACTTTACTTGTTAAAAAAACACTTTGTGTTAGCTTAGCATTGCCTTCATCAGCTCTGAAGACAATGCTAAGCAGAAAAGCGCTGTTATTTTCTATGGATTTAACTTTTGGTAACAGAACTGCAGTGCAATTCAGGCACTGAAATGGGACGAAAGCCAAGTGTCCCCGAATGTATGATATACTATAGTGATATTATCATCGTCATCATCATCATCAATATTATTATTATTAATAACCCAATGATTTGAAACCTGCAAAATGTTCCATTCTGAAAGCGTTTGCTAAATGGCTTGCAGTGCTGTATACATGGTTTAAAGAGAGCTCTCACCTGGTGGACCGTGCCATCAATCTCTACAGGAACGATGAAATCAGCATTGCTAATAGGCTGTCAAGAAAGAAAAACGAGTTCAAGAAATAGAAAGAACTGCTCTCAAAGAACGTCAGGCAGGAAACCCCAATGCAGCGTTATTCTGCATGTATGTATTTAAATCACACAGTAAGTGCCTGCCCTGCATGTTTTTATTTAGCACTGAGAAGTGAGCAATGTACCAGTGTTAAATACAGTACCTCCAGTAACACACATTATCGTCCCCTTCAGCCCTCATTCTACCCAATATCTGACATGACTCTGAGATACAGCACACTGCTTTCAAAAGGAGGTGCCAGGGGGTCCCAAGTGGTGCATCCAGTAAAGGCGCTCCACGTGGAGTGCAGGATGTGCCCTATAGTCTGGGGATAGCAGGTTCGAGTCCAACTACCGTGACCGGGAGTTCCCAGGGGGCGGCGCACAATTGGCCGAGAGGGCTTAGGTCGGCAGGGGAATCCATGGTTCACCGTGACCGATAGGGCACCTGTGGTTCTGCAGTGGTTGTCCTCCAGCGGTATAGGTCTCCTCGCTGTGGATACGCAGCAGGTAAAATGAAAGATTGGCAGGAGCACGTTTCAGAAGATGCTCCCCGAGTCGGCGGTGGAGTTGTGATCGCTGTGCCGAGGATACAGATAATAATTGGGTACACTAAATTGCAGAGAAAACCAGGCCTAAATTTTAAAAAATCAAATAAATAATAGATGTATGCAAATACAGACAAGGCTACAGCACATCACATTTCAATTTCAATTTGTTTTGATTACTTTCTAAGGCTGACAAAAGAGTTTGAAATAAGAGGATGCAGACAGGCTTTTAAAAAGTGGATGTAGCAAACAAATACAATTTAAAAAAAAAAGTTAGCTACTACAATCACTTTAAATACAAAATACAAAAAGGTTTGTGTATATACTGTGCTCAAACCAAGACTGACACTAAACCAGAGTCTGACTGCAGATCATTATTAGGATCACTGTGCTCAAACCAAGACTGACACTAAACCAGAGTCTGACTGCAGATCATTATTAGGATCACTGTGCTCAAACCAAGACTGACACTAAACCAGAGTCTGACTGCAGATCATTATTAGGATCACTGTATCCAAAGTTCAGACACATTTCATTGATCCCGACTCCTCTCCCAAAGTTCAGAAACATTTCATTGATCCTGCCTCCTCACCTAAAGTTTAGCATTTTGAAAAATTGATTTATGACCAGGGATATGTTAACATAAAATATCAAAACAATCGTGAGTATGTTGAAAAATACATTCCAGGAATACATACAACAAAGCAGAAAGCTATGGAAAGTAATGTGTTATGTTTTAAAAGCTACAGCCTGTTCAGGAACACTTCAAGTAGAAATAAGTATGGCATGCCAGGAGGGGGTGCCAATGCGCTTCACAAACAGTCTAGATTCTGAATTGAACTGCTGGAGCTCAGCCCATGTTTAGAGCTAACCACTTTCTATATCACTGCTCCTACAGTACAGTACACAAAGTTTACTGGGGATTGAACACAGGCAGCAAGTTCCATGAGCAAAGCCAATGTCACAGTCGGCACAATGCAAAGATCCAGCTTCACTTGGATGCCTTGCTTAAGAATGTTCTCAGTCACGCTTCGGAATGATTAGTCTGGTCTGGTGCATAACAGATAAATAAACATGAATATCCTGAAGAGGATGGGTTTGAATCTCGTGTAACACACACACTCAGCATGACCTTGGACAAGTCAGCTGGAAGTTACATGTGAAATACCCATAGGCACAAAGCCAGTGCACTCGCATTCAGAGGTCTTCATAATCACAGACATCAATCCATCGGTTAAATACAATGGGTATCAGTGACTGTATAGTGTGAGAAGAAAGACACACAGGGGTAGATTTCCAAAGGGTGACCTTATCTTAGACGGGCTTGTCAGAGCCGTGATTTTCCTGACTGTTTTAAGCTGACGTTTCTAGGATGACCAGGGGTGCTGTTTGAGCACACAGATGACTAAAACCCTCCATAAAGTTAAACTGGATTTAGACAACAAGCAATCAATGTGATTTTCAGAGTTTTAGATTTTAGTCTGTTCGCCATCTAGGCAGTTTATTGCAATATGTCCAAATTAACAGTAAATGATGCATTCATCTAAATGTACACGACTTCACACAGATTTGAGAACACAGGATTAAGGGGGATCCGTAGTCTAAATTAGGAAATATATAAAAATGATACCATTGCCATTGCAGGGAATTAACACTGTGAAAGTCATGTTGGCTACCATTGATAAATACTGTATTTATCAGTTACATTGCATTCAGGCCTTGAATTTCGGCGCAGGATCGCGGGAATCGCGCATTTTCCAAGTTGCTCCTGCCATAGGGAAGTTATGAAAAATGCCAACAAGATGCTCAGATGTATTGTGAAAAGTGCTGAATTTAAATCAAGGCAAGTAACATTAAAACTTTACAATCCATTAGTAAGATCTAGAATATTGTGTTCAGTTCTGGTCATCTCGCTACAAAAAGGATATTTCTGATCTAGGAAGAGTGTAAAGAAGAGCGACCAGAATTATTCCGAGTTTAAAAGGCATGACATATGCAGACAGGCTAAAAGAATTATATCTATTCAGTCTTGAACAACGACGACTATGCGGCGATCCGATTCAAGCATTCAAAATTCTAAAAGGTATTGACAATGCAACCAAGGGACTTTTTGACCTGAAAAAAGAAACAAGGACCAGGGGTCACAAATGGAGATTAGACAAAGGGGCATTCAGAACAGAAAATAGGAGGCACTTTTTTACACAGAGAATTGTGGGAGTCTGGAATCAACTCCCCAGTAATGTTGTTGAAGCCGACACCCTGGGATCCTTCAAGAAGCTGCCTGATGAGATTCTGGGATCAATAAGCTACTAACAACCAAACGAGCAAGATGGGTCAAATGGCCTCCTCTTGGATGTAACCTTTCTTATGTTCTTATATCTGCAATTTTCAGTGTGGGAAAATCCTGCAGTGATATTTTAAGACACCAAGCTTCTGTATTTTTCACCCAATTTGGAATGTCTGAAATGCTACAGCAGTCTCTAAAGGAAGTGGGTGTCAGTGACGAAAGCACTATGAGCAGCATTCTGAGCAGATCTGGTCAAAATAAATAAATAAATCAAAGTAGTGCTGGATATTTTATGTGCCGCAAATCTTTATTCTCTCGTACGTAATTGTCGGCCGCTATCTTTAAGCATTACAGAAACTCACTACACTGCAGTAAATAAACAGTTTTGAAAAAAAAAAAAAAAGACGACAAAGTCTATCTCGGTGTTGTTTTGCAAGCTGCGACTTTCACTTTAACTGTTAAAACTCAGCCCCATTCATTAGGGCAAGCCTGCAGGTGCCCGGCCAGACTACAGGGGTCGTTGGTGCGCGGTGAGCAGAGGACACCCTGGCTGACCTAATCCCCCCACCCCCAGGGCGGCACTGCCAATTGTGAGCCACCCCCTGGGAGCTCCCATCCACGGTCGGCAATGGAATAGCCTGGACTCGAACCGTCCAAGCTACAGGGCACATCCTTCACTCCACACGGAGAGCCTTTACCGGATGCACCACTTGGGAGCCAGATCCTTGCTATTCTTTACCATGCTGTCACTGTGCTTTATTACACTTTGCTGTGCTTTTACTGTGGGACACTTTTATAAGGTGGTTTATTAAACAAACTTGGACATCATGTTAAGTTAATACTGTTACAGCCAAGATCAATAATTACTGACATTATCTGATCTGCTTGCGTTTATGACAAAAATAAGACAAAAGCACATTTTCATGAAGGAGACATTAAATGTTACCTTAAAAGAACTGTGCACCAAAGTTTCATCCAAGTCGATCACCACACACTTCCTGCCATAATCTGATGTGTTGATCTCAGGGAGGAGGAATTTCTCTGGAGGCTGGAAGTCAATGTAAAGTTGAAGACATGTGAGAAACCATGCTGGAGCTCTCAGGTTCTACCTGTCCACGCTGCTCCCCAGTAATCAACAGCAACAACAATACACAAAGCACAGAGTGGAGCGGACAGAGCTTGTGTGAAAAGAGTGGAATCACTTCAGTATTGAAAATGTATACTGATGCATGCGATGTTTAAAAGTGAAGGCAAATATGGAATTCACAACATTGTTACGCAATGAGGGCGTTTACTAGTTTCAAATACTCACATTACATCTGCATTGAATGTTATTATTTAGACACAGTACGTGCCACTAGTGTTAACAGATATAAGACAAATGACCTTTCCTTGGGGGAGAAGCCCCCAATAAAATTTCCATGTTTCTCTTCATGTTTAACCCCGACAGTGAAGAGGTAGACGATGCTCTTTAATTCCACGCTTCTCTTCGTGTTTAACCCCGACAGTGAAGGGAGGTAGACGATGCTCTTTAATTCCACGCTTCTCTTCGCGTTTAACCCCGACAGCGAAGGGAGGTAGACGATGCTCTTTAATCCACGCTTCTCTTCGTGTTTTGGACGATGCTCTTTAATTCCACGCTTCTCTTCGCGTTTAACCCCGACAGCGAAGGGAGGTAGACGATGCTCTTTAATTCCACGCTTCTCTTCGCGTTTAACCCCGACAGCGAAGGGAGGTAGACGATGCTCTTTAATTCCACGCTTCTCTTCGCGTTTAACCCCGACAGCGAAGGGAGGTAGACGATGCTCTTTAATTCCACGCTTCTCTTCGCGTTTAACCCCGACAGCGAAGGGAGGTAGACGATGCTCTTTAATTCCACGCTTCTCTTCGCGTTTAACCCCGACAGCGAAGGGAGGTAGACGATGCTCTTTAATTCCACGCTTCTCTTCGCGTTTAACCCCGACAGCGAAGGGAGGTAGACGATGCTCTTTAATTCCACGCTTCTCTTCGCGTTTAACCCCGACAGCGAAGGGAGGTAGACGATGCTCTTTAATTCCACGCTTCTCTTCGCGTTTAACCCCGACAGCGAAGGGAGGTAGACGATGCTCTTTAATTCCACGCTTCTCTTCGCGTTTAACCCCGACAGCGAAGGGAGGTAGACGATGCTCTTTAATTCCACGCTTCTCTTCGCGTTTAACCCCGACAGCGAAGGGAGGTAGACGATGCTCTTTAATTCCACGCTTCTCTTCGCGTTTAACCCCGACAGCGAAGGGAGGTAGACGATGCTCTTTAATTCCACGCTTCTCTTCGCGTTTAACCCCGACAGCGAAGGGAGGTAGACGATGCTCTTTAATTCCACGCTTCTCTTCGCGTTTAACCCCGACAGCGAAGGGAGGTAGACGATGCTCTTTAATTCCACGCTTCTCTTCGCGTTTAACCCCGACAGCGAAGGGAGGTAGACGATGCTCTTTAATTCCACGCTTCTCTTCGCGTTTAACCCCGACAGCGAAGGGAGGTAGACGATGCTCTTTAATTCCACGCTTCTCTTCGCGTTTAACCCCGACAGCGAAGGGAGGTAGACGATGCTCTTTAATTCCACGCTTCTCTTCGCGTTTAACCCCGGCAGCGAAGGGAGGTAGACGATGCTCTTTAATTCCACGCTTCTCTTCGCGTTTAACCCCGACAGCGAAGGGAGGTAGACGATGCTCTTTAATTCCACGCTTCTCTTCGCGTTTAACCCCGACAGCGAAGGGAGGTAGACGATGCTCTTTAATTCCACGCTTCTCTTCGCGTTTAACCCCGACAGCGAAGGGAGGTAGACGATGCTCTTTAATTCCACGCTTCTCTTCGCGTTTAACCCCGGCAGCGAAGGGAGGTAGACGATGCTCTTTAATTCCACGCTTCTCTTCGCGTTTAACCCCGGCAGCGAAGGGAGGTAGACGATGCTCTTTAATTCCACGCTTCTCTTCGCGTTTAACCCCGACAGCGAAGGGAGGTAGACGATGCTCTTTAATTCCACGCTTCTCTTCGCGTTTAACCCCGACAGCGAAGGGAGGTAGACGATGCTCTTTAATTCCACGCTTCTCTTCGCGTTTAACCCCGGCAGCGAAGGGAGGTAGACGATGCTCTTTAATTCCACGCTTCTCTTCGCGTTTAACCCCGACAGCGAAGGGAGGTAGACGATGCTCTTTAATTCCACGCTTCTCTTCGCGTTTAACCCCGACAGCGAAGGGAGGTAGACGATGCTCTTTAATTCCACGCTTCTCTTCGCGTTTAACCCCGGCAGCGAAGGGAGGTAGACGATGCTCTTTAATTCCACGCTTCTCTTCGCGTTTAACCCCGGCAGCGAAGGGAGGTAGACGATGCTCTTTAATTCCACGCTTCTCTTCGCGTTTAACCCCGGCAGCGAAGGGAGGTAGACGATGCTCTTTAATTCCACGCTTCTCTTCGCGTTTAACCCCGGCAGCGAAGGGAGGTAGACGATGCTCTTTAATTCCACGCTTCTCTTCGCGTTTAACCCCGGCAGCGAAGGGAGGTAGACGATGCTCTTTAATTCCACGCTTCTCTTCGCGTTTAACCCCGGCAGCGAAGGGAGGTAGACGATGCTCTTTAATTCCACGCTTCTCTTCGTGTTTAACCCCGGCAGCGAAGGGCGGTAGACGATGCTCTTTAATTCCACGCTTCTCTTCGTGTTTAACCCCGACAGCGAAGGGAGGTAGACGATGCTCTTTAATTCCACGCTTCTCTTCGTGTTTAACCCCGACAGTGAAGGGAGGTAGACGATGCTCTTTAATTCCACGCTTCTCTTCGTGTTTAACCCCGACAGTGAAGGGAGGTAGACGATGCTCTTTAATTCCACGCTTCTCTTCGTGTTTAACCCTGACAGTGAAGGGAGGTAGACGATGCTCTTTAATTCCACGCTTCTCTTCGTGTTTAACCCCGGCAGTGAAGGGAGGTCGATGATACAGTGCTGCTCTTTCTGTAACGTGGTGTCTGTCGAAGGGTTTAATAACCTGGTCATCATTGCGCAATATTGTACTGTTTGAAGCTTATTACATTGGCACGGCTGTGTATATATTTCCTTAATGTTTTTACAGACTGGCCTCCATTTTCTCTGTGTGTGTGTGTGTATGTGTTTTTTTTTTTATTGCAGTCCATCCTTCTGCAAGTTAATGAATGGTACAATTACAATTCTGCTTTTTCTTGGCATTAGTCCAGAGGCCCTGGTAGTGCACTGATCAGAGGGCATGTCCTGAGGCAGAATGCATGTTTAATTATCTACCCCACCCCTTTCTTTTAGTTAACAGAATCTTCCATAGCACCCTGTAGGCTTTCAAGCAGCAAGCTGCGCAACAGACTCACCTACTAAATTACCCAGCTTTTCAGACACAGTGCTCAGAACACTATGTGGCATTGCATTGATCTCCAGCATAAAGAAAGCAGGTTTTAGTGAATCTCAAACTTAAACTGAACAGGCTCTTCCCAACAAGCACTGATGCTTGATGCAGTGGAACATGCAACAAGCATTACATTGTATACAACTTCTGGCTCAACATATGTATTCTAAATGAGTGCTACAGTAGCAATACAAACAGACATGGCTGAGCTGTATAGTTAAGGAAACACGGGGCAGCACTTTGCCCAGCTACCCCGTGTCAGCATGGCAAGGGAATATAAAACATTCCTGGGGCTCAGGACCTCGTCGGAGGGCCTGCTTACTAGAGAAGGTACAGTGCAGGATGGCACGGCTTTTTTATTAACTGCTGCTTACTGTAGCCTGGCTGGAATAAAAAACATTAAAATGTAGGGGGCATGACATTACATGTTTGAATGAGTGATGACACCTGATGTGACCTCCCCTCAACACCCTTTCAGAAAGAGAGAGAGAGAGAGAGAGAGAGAGAGAGAGAGAGAGAGAGAGAGGAGAGAGAGAGGAAAGTAAGGTACACGATCAGGAGGAGATTGGTAACGCTACAAACAAATATTGTTAATTTGAAAAAAAAAAAACACATGAAAAAAACACCACTTTTTAGTTCTTACTTCAGGGCACAGCAGGGCAGTTCCAGTCCTGGAAGGGCAATTCAAGTTATTGAGTATCATATCAGTACCCCTGAATTGGAGGTTTAAGTGTTGTCAGAACACAGATCTGGACTGGAAGGGCCCACTTTGCCCACCACTGCATTACATCTACAGTATTCTGAACTTAGACAAATGAGACAGCACACACAGGCGTGTAATACAGCCTCGCTCTCTCTCTCTCTTTAAAACCTCTGAAAAATGAGACTGCACACACAGGCGTGTAATACAGCCTCGCTCTCTCTTTTTCTTTAAAACCTCTGAAAAATGAGACTGCACACACAGGCGTGTAATACAGCCTTACTCTCTCCCTTTAAAACAAGACACCGCCCCCACAGGCTTGTAATGTAGCATCGCTCCCTCTCTCTCTCTTTAAAACCTCTAAAAAATGAGATAGCACACAGGCTTGTAATGTAGCCTTGCTCTTTCCCTTTAAAACCTCCAAAAAATGCCACTCCTAGGAAGGCATGCGTCTTCTGCATTCACAACTTAAAGCAACGGTTTGTTAAAGTTAGTCATAGTGTACTGCGCACTTCAGTACCAAACTCTCGCAATGAGCTATGATCACCTGCTCAGTGACAGCTTACTGTGCACTTCAGTACCAAACTCTCGCAATGAGCTATGATCACCTGCTCAGTGACAGCTTACTGTGCACTTCAGTACCAAACTCTCGCAATGAGCTATGATCACCTGCTCAGTGACAGCTTACTGTGCACTTCAGTACCAAACTCTCTCAATGAGCTATGATCACCTGCTCAGTGACAGCTTACTGTGCACTTCAGTACCAAACTCTCGCAATGAGCTATGATCACCTGCTCAGTGACAGCTTACTGTGCACTTCAGTACCAAACTCTCTCAATGAGCTATGATCACCTGCTCAGTGACAGCTTACTGTGCACTTCAGTACCAAACTCTCGCAATGAGCTATGATCACCTGCTCAGTGACAGCTTACTGTGCACTTCAGTACCAAACTCTCGCAATGAGCTATGATCACCTGCTCAGTGACAGCTTACTGTGCACTTCAGTACCAAACTCTCGCAATGAGCTATGATCACCTGCTCAGTGACAGCTTACTGTGCACTTCAGTACCAAACTCTCTCAATGAGCTATGATCACCTGCCCAGTGACAGCTTACTGTGCACTTCAGTACCAAACTCTCTCAATGAGCTATGATCACCTGCTCAGTGACAGCTTACTGTGCACTTCAGTACCAAACTCTCGCAATGAGCTATGATCACCTGCTCAGTGACAGCTTACTGTGCACTTCAGTACCAAACTCTCGCAATGAGCTATGATCACCTGCTCAGTGACAGCTTACTGTGCACTTCAGTACCAAACTCTCTCAATGAGCTATGATCACCTGCTCAGTGACAGCTTACTGTGCACTTCAGTACCAAACTCTCGCAATGAGCTATGATCACCTGCTCAGTGACAGCTTACTGTGCACTTCAGTACCAAACTCTCTCAATGAGCTATGATCACCTGCTCAGTGACAGCTTACTGTGCACTTCAGTACCAAACTCTCGCAATGAGCTATGATCACCTGCTCAGTGACAGCTTGACAGGTGATGGCAGGAGTACCCCAAGCTCAAGCACACGCGTAGTAATCAGTTAGTCATTTATTTAGTGTTTCTGTTCTTTGTTTTTGCTTTTGTTAAAGCTAAAGGTGTAGTGCCCCATACTGTAGAAATTGACAGCTTATTCTATAATAAACAGGTTGCTACTGTATAAGGCAGTAGTGGTGTATCCGGCTGAAATTTAATATGCAAGCTAAGTGAGATGACTCACATGTCGAGCACAGCTGTTTGATTCAGTCTTTACTGTAGTCCTCTTAATGCAATGAAAAGATTATTGGGAACTTCCATTACGAAGTACATCTTTGCAGTGCATCGACTCTGACTGTAAACCCAAACACAAGCGAAGCTCTTCCCAGAACGGCATGCATTGAAGCGGCTGCTGTAATGACAGTGAACCGCCAAGATAACGCTTCAAAAGAAGAATTTGGAGAATAATTCCCGTTTAAGAATGTATATTTGGAGTGGTGTTCCGGTGCCTTCAGATTCAGGATGACACCACTGCTAGTAACATGGGAGTTTGAAGGGACACTGCAGCTTTCAAGACAAAGAACAAAAAACAGACAAATCCATTGATGGACACAACAGGCAATTTGCAAAGGCAGCATGCAAAAGAGCAATGATGAAAAGGATAATACTGTACATACACTGGGGGCTGCAATGACCTGCACCTGCTCACACTGGGGAATGGAAACAGAGAAAAACAACAACAATCAGGGAAGACAAATAATGTACACACACACACAGATAGATAGATAGAGATAGAGATAAGAACAGCCTGCAAACGAATTACAAACACACTGGATCTACAAACTCAAAGTATTAACAGTCTTCACAATGCACATTCCATTACTGTGTACAATGCGTGGAAGCAGTAACTATGCAGAATGAAGAATGCATTTACTGCATGCATGCATGCATTCTGTACATTTGTTCTGTAGCAAACTAAATGTATTGATGTCTCCAGTGTATACTATACTGTTTATCACTGTGTATCCCTGCAGGATTCTGTCACTAAGAGTCGCTTCCTTCAAGACCACACACCTCCAATACCCAGCACGGCATCATCATCACCATTCATCATCCTCATCACAAATCATCATCATCATCATCATCATCATCATCATCATCACGATCATCATGATCATCATCATCATCCTCACCACCACCATCATCATCATCACCATCATCATCCTCACCACCACCACCATTACGATCGTCATCATCACCACCATCATCACGATCATCATCACCATCATCCTCACCACCACCATCACCATCTCATCACCATCATGATCATCACCATCATCAACGTCATCATCATCCTCATTATCATCATCACACCACCATCAGCATCACCGTCACCATCCTTATCATCACAGTCATCATCATCATCATCATCATCATCATCATCCTCCTCCTCATCATCATCATCCTCATCATCATTATTATTATCATCACCATCATCACCACCATCATCATCAGCACCATCATCATCATCACCATTATCCTCATCATCATCATCATTATTATTATTATCATCACCATCATCATCATCACGATCATCATCCTCACCACCATCATCACGATCATCATCATCATCATCCTCACCACCATCATCACGATCATCATCATCACCACCATCACGATCATCATCATCATCACCACCATCAGCATCACAGTCATCATCATCATCAACATTATTATTATCATCACCATCATCACCACCATCATCAACATCATTATTATTATCATCACCATCCTTATCATCATCACAGTCATCATCATCATCATCATCATTATTATTATCATCACCACCATCACCATTATCCTCATCATCATTATTACTATTATCATCATCATCACCACCATCATCATCATCACCGTCATCATCATCATCATCACCGTCATTATTATTATTATTAAATTGTGCAAATTCCCTCAATTTCATTTGAGCAAATGCTACTGTAGTTGGGTGCTGTTTCGTGTGAAATCCCAGGTGTATTAACTGTGTGCACATGTTGTGTGTGCACAAAGTGTTATTTTGTGGGGTGTTTGTTGCACACCGCAGCCTGTTTTAGAGTAAGCACCATGTACTGCACTGGAAAGGGAGGCAATGATCAGGTGTCACTTGTACATTTGTGGAGATCAAACGTACATGCCAATGACATTTCAGGACCACAAAGATCAAACACAGTACTAGCAATATAGTACAGCAGCCAAGTTTCCAGCTTATTTCTTGAGACATGATCAAGGAAGAGAATGAATCCACTCAGTTATGTCATTACTGTGAGAGCCCTTCTCAGCTGTTCTGCTTCATGTTAATATTTGACAGCCATGCACTGATACAGCACCTCGTTTTCATGTTGTGTTGATCTATATCTAATTGGATGAGTTGCTGCTGTAGCTAGAGATAATCCTGCTCATCTTCCCAGCGCAGCGGCACGGTCTGCCTATTCAGTGCCTTATTTATGCACTGCAGACATGCACTAGATCCACATACTGAACATTACTCCACATGACAGCAAAAAAGAATGACAAGTTTATCCAAAAATATAATCCGGCAAAATGTGCTAAAAAAAAAAAACAGTGCAGGAGTGAAAAGTGCAAATGTTTCTGTCAATTCAAGACCATCCTCAGTGATTCTGACTCATTTTTTGTATAAACTTGGTATTGTGGCAAATTCTCTTTCGCTGCTGTATTTCACAGTGTTCAGTGTGCAGATCTAGTGCAGGTCATTGATTTATAAACTATTCAGATCTAGTGCATGTCATTGATTTATAAACTTTTCAGATCTAGTGCATGTCATTGATTTATAAACTTTTCAGATCTAGTGCAGGTCATTGATTTATAAACTATTCAGATCTAGTGCAGGTCATTGATTTATAAACTATTCAGATCTAGTGCAAGTCATTGATTTATAAACTATTCATATCTAGTGCAGGTCATTGATTTATAAACTATTCAGATCTAGTGCATGTCATTGATTTATAAACTTTTCAGATCTAGTGCAGGTCATTGATTTATAAACTATTCAGATCTAGTGCAGGTCATTGATTTATAAACTATTCAGATCTAGTGCAGGTCATTGATTTATAAACTATTCAGATCTAGTGCAGGTCATTGATTTATAAACTATTCAGATCTAGTGCAGGTCATTGATTTATAAACTATTCAGATCTAGTGCAGGTCATTGATTTATAAACTATTCAGATCTAGTGCAGGTCATTGATTTATAAACTATTCAGATCTAGTGCAGGTCATTGATTTATAAACTATTCAGATCTAGTGCAGGTCATTGATTTATAAACTATTGGTGATCTGCTCACCTGCTCTACACTACCTGTTGGACAGCACTGTCTAAAAGCACAATGAATTGCTACTTGAAATTCTTCCTGTTTTAAACAGATACCTTTGTTAAATATACTCTGTGCTTGTGCCGTGTCTGGACTTGAACATGTGTGCTTTTTGTCTGCCTCACCTCTTAAAATAACAAAGGAAGTTAAATATTTAAGCAAGTTAAAAAAAAAAAAAAGAAGCCTTCAAAATGAATTTCAGATCAGAGTGTGGGCTCATTTTTTTTTTTATTACAGTACTGTACAGCGCGTGTCTTTAGGGCTGTGAACCCATGGAGAGTGTGGTCTCGGTACACTAGTACAGTCCTGTCTCACACTGGGAGACACACAGTCCTACCTTGGGAAGCGTCCCGTTCTCCTCCGCAGGCGCGGGGAGGGAGCTGCTGCTGCTGCTGTTACAGGAGGGCGGCTCTGCATTGTTGCTCCGGAAGCAGCAGAGCAAGGTGCTGAAGATGCTTCTACTCCTCTGCTTCTTTAAGCAGCTGTTCGACTGGGAAACTGTACATGGAAAACAAACACAAATATCAATACCTTCACACCTGTGGAAAACAACCAGATCAAGCGCCGCAAATTACACTGAAACCACCCCAAACAAGCCCCGCAAATTACACTGAAACCACCCCAAACAAGCGCCGCAAATTACACTGAAACCACCCCAAAACAAGCCCCGCAAATTACACTGAAACCACCCCAAACAAGCCCCGCAAATTACACTGAAACCACCCCAAAACAAGCCCCGCAAATTACACTGAAACCACCCCAAAACAAGCCCCGCAAATTACACTGAAACCACCCCAAAACAAGCGCCGCAAATTACACTGAAACCACCCCAAAACAAGCGCCGCAAATTACACTGAAACCACCCCAAACAAGCCCCGCAAATTACACTGAAACCACCCCAAACAAGCCCCGCAAATTACACTGAAACCACCCCCAAACAAGCCCCGCAAATTACACTGAAACCACCCCAAACAAGCCCCGCAAATTACACTGAAACCACCCCAAACAAGCCCCGCAAATTACACTGAAACCACCCCAAAACAAGCCCCGCAAATTACACTGAAACCACCCCAAACAAGCCCCGCAAATTACACTGAAACCACACCAAACAAGCCCCGCAAATTACACTGAAACCACCCCAAACAAGCCCTGCAAATTACACTGAAACCACCCCAAAACAAGCCCCGCAAATTACACTGAAACCACCCCAAACAAGCCCCGCAAATTACACTGAAACCACCCCAAAACAAGCCCCGCAAATTACACTGAAACCACCCCAAAACAAGCGCCGCAAATTACACTGAAACCACCCCAAACAAGCCCCGCAAATTACACTGAAACCACCCCAAAACAAGCCCCGCAAATTACACTGAAACCACCCCAAAACAAGCGCCGCAAATTACACTGAAACCACCCCAAACAAGCCCCGCAAATTACACTGAAACCACCCCAAACAAGCCCCGCAAATTACACTGAAACCACCCCAAACAAGCCCCGCAAATTACACTGAAACCACCCCAAAACAAGCCCCGCAAATTACACTGAAACCACCCCAAACAAGCCCCGCAAATTACACTGAAACCACCCCAAACAAGCCCCGCAAATTACACTGAAACCACCCCAAACAAGCCCCGCAAATTACACTGAAACCACACCAAACAAGCCCCGCAAATTACACTGAAACCACACCAAACAAGCCCTGCAAATTACACTGAAACCACCTCAAACAAGCCCCGCAAATTACACTGAAACCACACCAAACAAGCCCCGCAAATTACACTGAAACCACCCCAAAACAAGCCCCGCAAATTACACTGAAACCACCCCAAACAAGCCCCGCAAATTACACTGAAACCACCCCAAACAAGCCCCGCAAATTACACTGAAACCACCCCAAACAAGCCCCGCAAATTACACTGAAACCACCCCAAACAAGCCCCGCAAATTACACTGAAACCACCCCAAAACAAGCCCCGCAAATTACACTGAAACCACCCCAAACAAGCCCCGCAAATTACACTGAAACCACCCCAAACAAGCCCCGCAAATTACACTGAAACCACCCCAAACAAGCCCCGCAAATTACACTGAAACCACCCCAAACAAGCCCCGCAAATTACACTGAAACACTGAAACCACCACCAAACAAGCCCCGCAAATTACACTGAAACCACCCCAAACAAGCCCCGCAAATTACACTGAAACCACACCAAACAAGCCCCGCAAATTACACTGAAACCACACCAAACAAGCCCCGCAAATTACACTGAAACCACCCCAAACAAGCCCCGCAAATTACACTGAAACCACCCCAAAACAAGCCCCGCAAATTACACTGAAACCACCCCAAACAAGCCCCGCAAATTACACTGAAACCACACCAAACAAGCCCCGCAAATTACACTGAAACCACCCCAAACAAGCCCCGCAAATTACACTGAAACCACCCCAAAACAAGCCCCGCAAATTACACTGAAACCACCCCAAACAAGCCCCGCAAATTACACTGAAACCACCCCAAACAAGCCCCGCAAATTACACTGAAACCACCCCAAACAAGCCCCGCAAATTACACTGAAACCACACCAAACAAGCCCCGCAAATTACACTGAAACCACCCCAAACAAGCCCCGCAAATTACACTGAAACCACCCCAAACAAGCCCCGCAAATTACACTGAAACCACCCCAAAACAAGCCCCGCAAATTACACTGAAACCACACCAAACAAGCCCCGCAAATTACACTGAAACCACACCAAACAAGCCCCGCAAATTACACTGAAACCACACCAAACAAGCCCCGCAAATTACACTGAAACCACCCCAAACAAGCCCCGCAAATTACACTGAAACCACCCCCAAACAAGCCCCGCAAATTACACTGAAACCACCCAAACAAGCCCCGCAAATTACACTGAAACCACCCCAAACAAGCCCCGCAAATTACACTGAAACCACCCCAAACAAGCCCCGCAAATTACACTGAAACCACCCCAAACAAGCCCCGCAAATTACACTGAAACCACCCCAAAACAAGCCCCGCAAATTACACTGAAACCACCCCAAACAAGCCCCGCAAATTACACTGAAACCACCCCAAAACAAGCCCCGCAAATTACACTGAAACCACACCAAACAAGCCCCGCAAATTACACTGAAACCACACCAAACAAGCCCCGCAAATTACACTGAAACCACCCCAAACAAGCCCCGCAAATTACACTGAAACCACCCCAAACAAGCCCCGCAAATTACACTGAAACCACCCCAAACAAGCCCCGCAAATTACACTGAAACCACCCCAAACAAGCCCCGCAAATTACACTGAAACCAGCCCTGCCCAAACAAGCCCCGCAAATTACACTGAAACCACCCCAAACAAGCCCCGCAAATTACACTGAAACCACCCCAAACAAGCCCTGCAAATTACACTGAAACCACCCCAAAACAAGCGCCGCAAATTACACTGAAACCACTGCTTCCTTTATTTCAGCAAGGCCCTGGTGTAGGATGCAGTACAACAGGACCGTTTTTACAATATACAGCAAATTAACCCTATATTATTGAACTCTGTAACGCTCATTCCTGTATCTCCTCTGATACGACGCTTAGACACTCCTCTATATTATTATTGAACTCTGTAACGCTCATTCCTGTATCTCCTCTGATACGACGCTTAGACACTCCTCTATATTACTATTGAACTCTGTAACGCTCATTCCTGTATCTCCTCTGATACGACGCTTAGACACTCCTCTGTATTACTATTGAACTCTGTAACGCTCATTCCTGTATCTTCTCTGATACGACGCTTAGACACTCCTCTATATTATTATTGAACTCTGTAACGCTCATTCCTGTATCTCCTCTGATACGACGCTTAGACACTCCTCTATATTATTATTGAACTCTGTAATGCTCATTCCTGTATCTCCTCTGATACGATGCTTAGACACTCCTCTATATTATTATTGAACTCTGTAATGCTCATTCCTGTATCTCCTCTGATACGATGCTTAGACACTCCTCTATATTATTATTGAACTCTGTAACGCTCATTCCTGTATCTCCTCTGATACGATGCTTAGACACTCCTCTATATTACTATTGAACTCTGTAACGCTCATTCCTGTATCTCCTCTGATACGACGCTTAGACACTCCTCTATATTACTATTGAACTCTGTAACGCTCATTCCTGTATCTCCTCTGATACGACGCTTAGACACTCCTCTGTATTACTATTGAACTCTGTAACGCTCATTCCTGTATCTCCTCTGATACGACGCTTAGACACTCCTCTATATTACTATTGAACTCTGTAACGCTCATTCCTGTATCTCCTCTGATACGACGCTTAGACACTCCTCTGTATTACTATTGAACTCTGTAACGCTCATTCCTGTATCTCCTCTGATACGATGCTTAGACACTCCTCTATATTATTATTGAACTCTGTAACGCTCATTCCTGTATCTCCTCTGATACGACGCTTAGACACTCCTCTATATTACTATTGAACTCTGTAACGCTCATTCCTGTATCTCCTCTGATACGACGCTTAGACACTCCTCTATATTACTATTGAACTCTGTAACGCTCATTCCTGTATCTCCTCTGATACGATGCTTAGACACTCCTCTACATTATTATTTTGTAAATCCAGCCTCACAAGTCAGACTTTTTCATATGCAGGACAGGGTTGGGCATTACAGGGCTAAAAGGAATAAAGACTTTGAGTTCTAGTAATTAGCGCTGAACCGAGGGGAGAAGGGCATACCCGGAACCGAGGGGAGAAGGGCATACTCGGAACCGAGGGGAGAAGGAGCTTTTTAACAGAAAGGGTGGTGAACCATTGGAGCAGGCTGCCAGACAGAGTTATTGAAGCACAGACCTTCAAGAACAGACTGG
Source organism: Polyodon spathula (assembly GCF_017654505.1). Lineage (NCBI taxonomy): Eukaryota > Metazoa > Chordata > Actinopteri > Acipenseriformes > Polyodontidae > Polyodon > Polyodon spathula. The sequence continues at coordinate 554,721 of NC_054536.1, read as the reverse complement.
ATGCTGTCATGAACAATACTGTACAACCCTCTGTGACCATAAGACGACCTTTAGCTAGCCATCTGGATGAAGGGAGGTCAGTTTAGCCACGGACTCTCAGAGGTTTCATTTCCCCTATAACTTGGTTAGGGGATTTTTTGTTTTTCCTCTCCCGAGAGTGAACGGACCACACTGACATCAAAGAGAGTGAGCATAGCATGTAATCTGCACCACTGCAGCTCAGTATTCATCTCAATCCACAAACCAGCCATTAGCATGTAATCTGCACCACTGCAGCTCTGTATTAATCTCAATCCACAAACCAGCCATTAGCATGTAATCTGCACCACTGCAGCTCTGTATTCATCTCAATCCACAAGCCAGCCATGAGCATGTAATCTGAATCACTGCAGCTCTGTATTCATCTCAATCCACAAACCAGCCATTAGCATGTAATCTGCACCACTGCAGCTCTGTATTCATCTCAATCCACAAGCCAGCAATGAGCATGTAATCTGCACCACTGCAGCTCTGTATTAATCTCAATCCACAAGCCAGCCATGAGCATGTAATCTGCACCACTGCAGCTCTGTATTCATCTCAATCCACAAACCAGCCAAGCAATGTTGCTGTAAACAATATAAAAACAACTTGCAGTACAAAGGTCAAACTGTCTTTATTTCTACCTGCCAATGTATAAAGTACCTAACAGGACTATAAACTAGAAACAGGAAAACAACCTGGCAATAAATGTTTAAAAAAAGAATTGGATTTTAAAGAGGCTTTTGGTAAATAAAGTCCTTGGGGCTTGTTCATCATGTCGTTGCTCAGGCTGTTTAAAATTCACACCGGGGTTTTCTGCCTGTGATCCAGCCCTGGCAGCCTGCAATCCACTTGAGAAGAGTGACCTCATCTCTTTAACCAGCCCTGCAGCAAGGAGGAGGAACAGGCTCTCTAACTCCAGCCCTGCAGCGAGGAGGAGGAACGCGCTCTAACTCCAGCCCTAGAGCAAGGAGGAGGAACAGGCTCTCTAACTCCAGCCCTGCAGCGAGGAGGAGGAACGCGCTCTAACTCCAGCCCTGCAGCGAGGAGGAGGAACAGGCTCTAACTCCAGCCCTGCAGCGAGGAGGAGGAACGGGCTCTAACTCCAGCCCTGCAGCGAGGAGGAGGAACAGGCTCTAACTCCAGCCCTGCAGCGAGGAGGAGGAACGGGCTCTCTAACTCCAGCCCTGCAGCGAGGAGGAGGAACGGGCTCTCTAACTCCAGCCCTGCAGCGAGGAGGAGGAACAGGCTCTAACTCCAGCCCTGCAGCGAGGAGGAGGAACAGGCTCTCTAACTCCAGCCCTGCAGCGAGGAGGAGGAACGCGCTCTAACTCCAGCCCTAGAGCAAGGAGGAGGAACAGGCTCTCTAACTCCAGCCCTGCAGCGAGGAGGAGGAACGGGCTCTAACTCCAGCCCTGCAGCGAGGAGGAGGAACGGGCTCTAACTCCAGCCCTGCAGCGAGGAGGAGGAACAGGCTCTAACTCCAGCCCTGCAGCGAGGAGGAGGAACGGGCTCTCTAACTCCAGCCCTGCAGTGAGGAGGAATCTGTTTTGTGATTTCACTTGAGAATTCCTCTTTAATAATGTAGTGGTCTCATTTACCAGGGTACAGTACTGTACTGTGTGTAAGGCATGCAGTACATGTACTGCTGCAGGTACTGTTTCAGGACACCTCTAAATTGGATTTCAATATTCTAACATTTGAAATACCGTTAACAAAATCTGAAACCAAGTAAATCATGTGGAAGTTTAAGAGCTGTAACAAATTATATTTTAAAAAGCACGCACACACACACACACACACACATATATATATATACTTCACAGAATCACTAGGTACCCCGTGGGGACTCCGCTGAGCTCTGAGCAGCTCAGAGTGCTGGCTGTGTTTACAAATTCGGTACGTAACAAGACTCCTAGTGCATGGTAGTTTCACCCGTTCCTGGTTTTACTACAAGCCTGACTATCCACAGTGTACAGGTAACAAGCTCACATGTGTCTTCAACTGCTATGCAGGGGGGGTCCTATATCCATCCCTGCTTTCCCACTGCAGATCTGTTTTAACACGTTTCAGCCTGAAAGTGTTAGCCAGTGTTTTAAAATCAATACGAGTACATTTCATAGGTTCCATTAACACAACTGGCCAGGTTTAAATACTGTAAAGTCTATTACCTAGGCTACTGTCAACAACATGACTTCAGGATTACACTCAGAACCGTTCAGACTGCTCGAGTACTTTTTGTGCACAAACAACACAAATCTTTGTTTTAAGCTTTCAGCTACAGCAGGAATGCCCAGTCCAAAAACCGCACCCCTTCACAAGAAAGGGCTGAATCTAAAAACTATGCTGCAGTGTGCAGTCAACTCCAGCCCTGGCAGTTACAGCAAGGTTGCACTTGTGCACAAATTTGGTTTTAAGGCAAGGAGGCTGGTCCAATTACTCAAAAATCTGGGGAGTCAAATGAAAAAAAAAAGCTTTGAATAAGGAAGAGAAATGTACAATTTTGAATCCTTTGCAGCTTGTCTGCAGCCCCACGCTGTTGTAAGCTTGCAAAGAACAGTACCTCCTTAAGAGAGCTCTATAGCATGGCCCAAAATCACTCAGATGATTGTTTGTAAATCAAGCCACATTTCCATTTCCATCTGCTGTACGTAAGCAGACATTACTTTGGTAGGACAATAATTTGTTAATAATCAACACAGCAGAACTGGTCACTTAAATCCTTTTCTTCACATGTCAATAAAAAAATTAATTAGATGAAAACTATTATACATTTACTAAGGCTAATAAATGAAATGATTAGGCTAAGGGTAGTGTTTTCATTTTTAAAAGGCACTGCATTAAATGAAATGACATGTTTACACTGCCATGACTGACGAGCTAATGAAATCAACTGTGCTAAAACACCTACCCACAACATCTACCTGGGACTTCAGGGGTGGGCAAAATACAATAGCTGAAGGATATACTGTAATTTCCAGTATTTTTACAATATGTTAGAGCTACTGCAAGATAGCATTAGTGTATGTGTTGCTCCTTCCCCCTGTGCGTCTAAAGAGACCAGTCCCCTCCGCGTCTCTTCATGTTCAGGCTGGACGAGGGGGCGAGAGACAGGAAACCACACTCTGCCTGCATGAGCACAACATTCCATTCCAGCAGCTCCTCCACAAACAAGCCTTCTGCACTCAAACACAGCCAGCACTCAGAGCTCAGCAGAGCCCCCACGGGGCCTCCCGCTCGGTGCAGTCAAACACAGCCAGCACTCAGAGCTCAGCAGAGCCCCCACGGGGCCTCCCGCTCGGTGCAGTCAAACACAGCCAGCACTCAGAGCTCAGCAGAGCCCCCACGGGGCCTCCGCTCGGTGATACTCATTTTTACACCCCTGTGCACTACAGTGCCAGCCAGGGCTGCACAGAGCTGCATCAGTGAAGGTGTAACAGATATAGCCAGGGCTGCATCAGTGAAAGTGTAACAGATACAGCTGTAGTTAATTTCAATCTGCCTTAATCCGTTTAAAAGATTGATTCGTTCTGAATACTTTACACCCACACCAACTACTGAGTGACAGCACAATCCTACATTTCTATTGGAGACTCCACTTGCGAGACTTAAAACGAGATTCCAGTCAGGATGGAGGCTTGTTAGCGGGATTTAAAAGCTGCATTACAGTTAAGATACAGAGGATTTAAAACAGAATTGTGGCTCCACAGAAAAAACCCCAGAAGGTGGAACAACTTAAGTGTGCAAGTACTGGTGAGTTACTACTATACATAGTATGACAGAAAAAAAAACAAAAAAACCAGCATTTTGGAAAGTAACTGAAAACACTAAATTTCATACAGTACATAAAAAAAACGAAGGCCCCCCCAAAAAAATTTACATAAAACTCGAAAATAGCTAAAAATAAGCACATAAAAAAACAATTAATAAAACCCATAAAACAGAAGCCCTAATTATCATCAACAGACCTAAATGAGATGACATCACCCTGAGTGTGTGTGGCGTGCTTCTGTGGACAAGCTCCCAATGCACTGCCTAGCATCCTGATAACTTACTAAATGAGATGACATCACCCTGAGTGTGTGTGGCGTGCTTCTGTGGACAAGCTCCCAATGCACTGCCTAGCATCCCGATAACTTACTAAATGAGATGACATCACCCTGAGTGTGTGTGGCGTGCTTCTGTGGACAAGCTCCCAATGCACTGCCTAGCATCCTGATAACTTACTAAATGAGATGACATCACCCTGAGTGTGTGTGGTGTGCTTCTGTGGACAAGCTCCCAATGCACTGCCTAGCATCCTGATAACTTACTTGGATTCACCCATTAAGTGCCATTATTCCCTAACCGCAGGAGTGCCAGGGCCAACGTGAGACGCTCTCTGCGGAATGCCCAGATATTTTTTGGAACACTAGACTGAGGCTGAGCGTGCAGATTCATTCCACTGGCTCTCGCAGACAGGTTCCAGGGCTCTTGTTTTCAGTGTTTCTGCTCTGGCCACTCATTCAGAGCAGTTCTGAGTCTGCTGGCAGTGCTACATTCAGAAAGCGCGGAGAACAAGGCAGAAATACTAACAATTCTGGAGAGATGCCAGCTGGCACCCATCCAACTCGCTGCACAGGCAGTGAGGTGTCGAATGGAAAAAGTAACAGTCCACCCACACACCTCTCATACAGGACGGGCTCAGGTGTCAAGCCCTCCGAGTCTTATTCTGTAGAGTCAGCCACATACTGTCAGTATGTTGAAATGAGAAGCAACAAGAACTACATCTCTTGAACATCTTTCAAGCATGGAGAGAACATTGCATCACACTGCACACATAAACACACACACACACACCACTGCCTCAACTGCATGGACTACCAACAACACCACAGCCTTGAACCCCTGTGCCCCCTCATCACTCTGCACACAAAACACTGATAGACAAACAGGAAGAGTGTGTGCATTTGGAAATGCAGCCAGGGATATGAATAGAAAAAAGAAAAACAGGATGCTGATTCAGGATCCCGAGAAGGGAAACGCAAGCTGAGGTCCTCAGACTCTGGCCTGCTTGTTATCCCCAAGCAGAAGTGCACCACACTTGGTGAACACTCATTTCGTTTCATGGCTTAGACTCTTTGGAACTCTCTCCCAGCTTTGGTGCGTGATGCTCCCACCGTCGCTCGCTTTAAATCAACTCTGAAGACCCACCTGTCCTCTCTTGCTCTCCATGCTCTTTAAGTCTGATATCTATTAGCTGCTGTATTGCTGCTACTAGTTCATGTATTATGCAGTTTCCACTGTATTTAATGCATCATGCATTGTTTTGTTTTTTTACTGTATATCATGTATTATGCATTTCTCTATTTAAAGTCTTATGGATTTTCTTTTTGTTACTGCATCATGTAAAGCACTTAATGATTTATGAAAGGCGCTAAATAAAATAAAAGATTGACTGACTGATTGCTAAAGTCAACCCAGGGTGTCGTTTAGAGAAATACTGAAGGGCAATGTACAGACAGGGGCAGTGTGACCTTACAGGAGTCAATGCGCTCTTTGGATGAGGGGATGGGACTGTCAACAAGCTTTATGGTGAAGTCGAATGTACAGAAGGCTACTCTGCATGAAAACTGAAAAACTGTGAGAGGGGCCAAAAATATGTGCAATGAAAGTAGGGGTGTGACGGTATAACGGTATACCCCAATATTAACTCACCACATAGCAAAAAATATTATCATGATTACCGTGGGATCACGATATTGTAGGGCTGCTAATTGATTCAATAATTACATTTTTTGTAATGCACAGAGTTAATAACATTATTTACGTTTATCAATGAAACTGCGCTGAACACCCTGCCTTGCTATTTACAGTATTTCTGCCACAGAGAAGCAGTGGGTGTGTTGTTCTTTTCCTGCTCATGTTAACTAGCATCTGATTTGCTGGTCCCATCCTACCAGCGAATCAGTTTTGAAAATGCTGTGTAAGTACGCCCCTCTGTGTATTCCATGTAAACATAAAAAACCAAAGCACGCCGCCTTGAATCTAGAGCAGGACAAGGGCTTGTGTTCCTGGCAAACAGCCTGTAAATAAATTGAGCACATTGAAGAAAACTGACTGGATATAATTTGTGTTTCTTTGGAGTTTCAAAATTAACTGTTATATAATGAATATTTAACAATATTCAATAACATTAAAATAAAACACAAACGATCAGTGATGTTAAACGCAATTCTGGAGAAACAATCAGCTCGACCTGTAGTGAGTCTGCATGCTGTGGAAAGAAAATCAATGGAGGAGGAGGAGGAGGAGGAGGAGGAAGGCTAGGTGGTACAGTATTAAGATGCAATGCGTGATGCTGCAGCTGTACCTGAATAAAAAAAAAAAAAAAAAGTTTTTTCAGAAACTCATGTCAAGTTTATCTAGATTACATTCCACAGTACTGTAATGCGTTTGGAATAAGTATTTTAGTAACACTCCTGTAGTATGTTCAGCTTGCTTTAGGCTTGTTGAGAATGTTGTGGTTTTTCTTTTTCTCCTGACTCTACCAAGGCGTAGTTATCCCTCGCATTCAATTGCTGTGCACACGCTTTTACTAAACAGCAATGACATTACAATAATCACGTGGGGGGGGGAATGGAGCGAAATGTATGCGAGGCTTGACTGACAGCCCTATGGTACTGTAAATAAGTCTGGAAGGCAGACTAACACAGAATTCCCCCGTATTGCACCACCAGGCTGCTTTACAGGTAATAAGGGAAAGAAACAACTGAGTTAACGTAATTCACACAAATTAATCGAAAAAATACAACTGTTTAAATAAAATAAAGTAAAACAGAGGTGATAGAGGCTCGCTTCGTGGCTTTGGCTGGCATCAGTAATGGTTTAAGTAGTCTGCAGCATCTCGACTCCACCAGATCCAGTATGTGTTATGCTCTGTTGAATTTTATAACTCGGGCAGTGTTTTAACTTAACTAGTATTATGGATTTACACTGCTGTAAAACCACGGCTTCATTGTACAGGTTCGGATAAAATGTGTCATTAAGCAAGTATAATATCCATGGAATAGTCTGAACTGGGCCTAAAAATAAATTAAAAAGCTGTACAATTAGCCCTTAACTTAGTCGCTAGACTCAAGTGAAATATTGTAATTCACAAAAACATCCGAAGCTCACCACTGCTTGGATGATTATATAAAAAAATAATAATAATTAAATTCAGAGGCAGCTATAAACGAAAAAAAAACCTTTGAAGCTAAATGACTAAATGCTTGAAATTTGAATCAAATCTACATTTTTGGACTTAACAGCTAATATTTTACTTCTCCTCAGCACTAGTTTACTAGTGTATTTACATATTTGTCGGTCGTGATTTAAACATTGAGGCAGTGTGCGCGCCTGTGTACTGTAGCGAGGAAACACACTGCACATGGAAAAGCATATCTGAAAAAGCAACGGAGCAAAAAAAAAAAAGAGTTTAAAAATTGGCAGCCTGCAGCTTTAGCAATCAGGTAAGCAGTGCAAAAGAATCCGATTTAGATTATGAGACTCAGTTATTTACACCAGCAAAGAAAGAAAAATGAAATGGTCTGTGTGGATGTTTTCTGGGTTCAAAAGGAATGCAGACAGCGTGGTAACAGAGGACAGCTTTCCAGTGTGCCAAACCTGCAAGAAACCAATTGCTGCAAAAACTGGAAATGCACCTCCATCCTGCACTCTACAGGATCACAGTGGGAGCAGCATCTTCAATGCAAGCGAAAGGCTTCTGAGACTATTACTGCTTGTTTTTTAAAGCTCTCTGTGGCTTTGCAAAGCAGCCTGTCAGATCTCTAGCAGTACAAAAGATCAGGATTGTACAATACTGGATACTTTATTTTGCTATAATGTTTAAATATTCAGGTGCACAAGAATCAGATAATGCACAGCTGAGTAATGCTGTAGGAGTCTGGATATCATTTGTTTTGTTAATTTGTGGGGGGTTAATACATAGTCTAAAAAAAGATTAAATGAAATAACTTTATATGCCTTTTCAGTGTCCAAATTGTTAGTGCAAGTGTGCATTTCTCAAGGGTATTAAGCGCTGTGTAGCTACTGTAAGAATGATGCTTGAGTGTGAATAGCTGAATAAGACAGTAGTTTGCATAAAATTGTGGGTATATTTTTTAAACAATGAAAATAGACCCAAATAGATGACTGTTTCTTATTTTTGGATGACTAACACCATTAGAACTGCTTGCTTTTCTTTTGAGGCAGATCTGATTTCCATAAAAGGGGTTTGTTTTATAGAGATATTCATTTTTTACAAACACAAATGGCCCCATTTTGAAAGGAGTGCAAAGTTTTCCCAAAAAAATAAAGCCGTCTTAAGACTAGAACGAGTAAGAAACAACTCAAAAGAATAATTTTACTGCTTCAACCTGCAACACATTAGTTTTGATTGTCTCATAATATTGATATTTCTTCCTTTCAGAAAAAATGGAGGGAAACTTTCAATTACTTTAAAATTGGCCATGGTGGCGGGACACCCCGTCCTTGTGTGTTTTTTTGTGTTTCTTGTCGTGTGGGGTGCGTCATTGTTGGTGCACGGGATAGAAATTGGGCTAAGGAGCACGAGTGTTGTAATATGTATTTAGGCACAGTGATAGCACAATCACTTCACGTGCAGATAAAGGGTGTATTAATATGTGAGCATGGGGAGTACACAAAAGTGAAGAATGAATTGGTAACTGAATCAACATAGAGAGGCATGAGACACTCACTCAGGGCTGGCTGCTCATGGGTGAAAGAACGGGAGAGAGAAGGAGAGTAAAATAATATAAATAACAATTGGTAGGCATGTTGGGGGTGGACGCCTTCATTACCCCAATCCGCTGTGGATTCCTTTCACTTCACTCGACGCCATGCAGTCCTTCCCCTCCACGGCAAGCACAGCAGAACTCAACGCCAAGCCTGCCGTTTTTTAAAAGCCCAATGGGAAAAAGCTCTTTACATACCCCTCCACCCAACCAACACATTCACCTGGGAAAAGCCCTTTCCATACCCCTCCACCTGACCAACACATTCACCTGGGAAAAGCCCTTTCCATACCCCTCCACCCGACCAACACATTCACCTGGGAAAAGCCCTTTCCATACCCCTCCACCCGACCAACACATTCACCTGGGAAAAGCCCTTTCCATACCCCTCCACCTGACCAACACATTCACCTGGGAAAAGCCCTTTCCATACCCCTCCACCCGACCAACACATTCACCTGGGAAAAGCCCTTTCCATACCCCTCCACCTGACCAACACATTCACCTGGGAAAAGCCCTTTCCATACCCCTCCACCCGACCAACACATTCACCTGGGAAAAGCCCTTTCCATACCCCTCCACCTGACCAACACATTCACCTGGGAAAAGCCCTTTCCATACCCCTCCACCTGACCAACACATTCACCTGGGAAAAGCCCTTTCCATACCCCTCCACCCGACCAACACATTCACCCATTCCACCCGCTCCAGGTTTTACTACAAGTTTGATTAGCCAGTGTATAGGCAACAAGCTCAGGTGTGTCTTAAACTCCTAGTAAAACCGGGAATAGATCAAACTGCTATGCAATGGGAGTCTTCTTGCAATCCCTGGGATAGATGAGGAAGGAGCAGTCAGCAAAATATATCCCACCAAACCTATCAATACAACATTAGAACTGTCACTGTCATGAAACATTAGATCAGCATGAGAATCATCGAGCACACAGCATGCGCTTGAAAATGCCAGTATGATGTACGTAAGCAGATGGAATGAAACGTGCCCCCATATAATCCCACATTCTGATAGGCTGACCGACTTGTGCTAAGGAATGGCTAACCCAAATTTCACCACAATTAGAGAAGCGGTAATAACATGTAGTTTTACAATTTCATTTGAATTTCACTCGGCGATGTGAATGAAGTCACTCAGGCACTCCTGGCCTTTGTTCCAACCCTGTTCTAAATGGTTTAATTGAACCAGTCACACCTCCATCCAGACTCTGAAGCAGTTCCTTGGAATGGCCCTCAAGGACTGGACATGCCTGCACTAAGGTTTTGTATCACCACCACCTTTGTATCTTACAGATATGTGCTTAAAATAATGTAAAAGACCCAAAGAAAGTGAAGTTTAAGAGTTATTTGTCACAAGTTTTGAGCTGACATCCAAGCACTGCTTAAAAATGGTGAGGCATCTGAGGATGCAAGGGTCAGGGGGTGGGGCAGAGGTGAGATCCTCCTCCTCCGCTGCTACAACTACTGACACACCGGGTTCGCTCTTCAACTAATAAGTTAAAATAAGATTGTTCAATCTCCCCAGTGGCACTAGGAGTAATCTGTGCTGTCAGGTCAGATCAGTGTGTTTTTACATGCAAACTGACAGACGTGTACACCCTTCACCTGCTGTACAGAGTAATGAAAATAAAGGGGAGGGCAAGAAGTACTCCAGAAACAGTCAAGGACTCGCTGAAACCTGCAGTGCGGGACAGCGAACACTGACAGTGCCAGTCCAGATTCACACCACTGTCCACAGGAGTTTACTCAGCACTGAAAGGGTGAAGCAATGCTATGAAACATGAATACAAACAAAGCCATGACAGAATAAAGAGAAGTGTTTACCTCGTACATGGATCTGTGAAGTACATGAACTTCAAAACGCCTCTCACTGCATGAAGACTTTATAGAAAATAAATGCTTTTCATGTGGACTGTAGACTGTCACTCCGGCGAGCTCTCATCCTTGATTTACATGCACAGCGCTTCACACTGAAGCTAACAAGTGCATTGATTTGCAGAACAGAACCTGCGTTTACATGCATAGCGCTTCACACTGAAGCTAAACATCGTGCTGCTGTTCCACTGACTAGTAATTAGAGCACAGCTTCAGAAAGTAAATCAGACTGTTATCGATCCTTTAAGATGTGTGGTTCAACCACAAATACATTTCTTTGAATTTCTTGTTCAGAGACTTGCTCAACTGGTGTAATATGTAAAGGCTACCAATCTCAAGCAGAGAGCGTGTAGAGGATACCAATCTCAAGCAGCCCACAAAACTAAAGATCACCAAATAAGATCAAGCCCGATTGATAGTGTTTAAAATGAAGGAATACAGCATGTGTGTGTATTCTCTAATGTAACACATTCATTAAGAAAAAAAAAAGTTTTACACTGTACATGAATCAGCCTAGTCCAGCATTTATACTGTTTACTTGTTCTGCTTTGTAAAAGATTTGAACAGTGTACATTAATGGAGGTGTTATGCTGTATGTGACTAAGAACATAACAAATGCTACAAACAGGGGGTCAGTTTGGCCCATCTTGCTCATTTGGTTGTCAATCCATTTCTTGAAGGACCATGTGAATCAGCTTCCACAAAAGTGATTCATGTTTTTATTCCATGCTCACATTTTTAGAGCATTTCTAAGACATCCCTGTATGTAAAACACCTGGCCTACTTATAAAAGAAATGCATTCCTTGAAGCAGACTTGTTAGGGGTGCACTGATAATCAGTAGCCTGTCCACACGGCACCTATATAAGGAAAAAAAACACAAATTGGCAGTTTTTGTTCTTTTAGCCGATAATGTACATCGATAGTCATGCTTGAATTTCTTCCAGCACAGAAAGTAGTGTTTGGTCAGGCGCGTTTACTGACAGAGTCATTCCCCAGTGCTGTGAGATCAACCTGCGGTCATTCCCTAGAGCAGCGAGATCAACCTGCGGTCATTCCCTAGAGCAGCGAGATCAACCTGCAGTCATTCCCTAGAGCAGCGAGATCAACCTGCAGTCATTCCCTAGAGCAGCGAGATCAACCTGCAGTCATTCCCTAGAGCGAGTGAGATCAACCTGCAGTCATTCCCTAGAGCAGCGAGATCAACCTGCAGTCATTCCCTAGAGCTGTGAGATCAACCTGCAGTCATTCCCTAGAGCAGCGAGATCAACCTGCAGTCATTCCCTAGAGCTGCGAGATCAACCTGCAGTCATTCCCTAGAGCAGCGAGATCAACCTGCAGTCATTCCCTAGAGCAGCGAGATCAACCTGCAGTCATTCCCTAGAGCTGCGAGATCAACCTGCAGTCATTCCCTAGAGCAGCGAGATCAACCTGCAGTCATTCCCTAGAGCTGCGAGATCAACCTGCAGTCATTCCCTAGAGCAGCGAGATCAACCTATTATTATTATTATTATTATACTTTGCACTTGCAAAAAAAGAATTTGGCAGCCATTTAACATGTAATGGACATACGACTCAAAGTAACGTGATAGTGTGGATCATCATCATGCTGTGTATGGTATCGTACCGATGTTCCTATATGAGGTATCGCGCTAATTTGGGTCGTGTTTTATGATTTCAATGCTTGTATTTGTGCTAGGGGTATTTTAGGTCAGCAGGGAAGGACTGATTGCCTTCCCTGCCAAAGCAGTCTGTGCCGGGGCTCAACTGAATGATTAACAAGCAATGGAGCCCAGGCACAGCTGCAGATAAGAGGAGGAGCAGCTGATCAAACTAACTAAGACTGCTGCATGAACTCCTAATAACAAACCTACACTGTCAGGGGAAACCCGCTCATGCTGGGATAACTGATCAATCAGCTCAGAGTGCATTTAGCAGAGGGCTCACTGCACCTGGTCATGTCAATATCAGCTCAGCTAATTCTAGCATTCAAAATTCTAAAAGGTATTGACAGTGTCGACCCAAGGGACTTTTTCAGCCTGAAAAAAGAAACAAGGACCAGGGGTCACAAATGGAGTTTAGACAAAGGGGCATTCAGAACAGAAAATAGGAGACACTTTTTTACACAGAGAATTGTGAGGGTCTGGAATCAACTCCCCAGTAATGTTGTTGAAGCTGACACCCTGGGATCCTTCAAGAAGCTGCTTGATGAGATTTTGGGATCAATAAGCTACTAACAACCAAACGAGCAAGATGGGCCGAATGGCCTCCTCTCGTTTGTAAACTTTCTTATGTTCTTATGTTCTTAATAATGCAAGACTGTACCTAAACAAGGGGAGCTGTCAATCTCAGGACTGGGAAGTAGAGGTCATGTGAGAGAAGATGATCTCCAAGTGTATGTTTATAAAACAGTACATGAAAGCTTGCAACAAACTCTGGGAATGTAAATGTTAAACATCCCAGTTTCACCGCTTCTCCCCTTATTTATTACCCCTACCACCTCAAACCAGGGTAGCAGAATGTACATTCTACAATTACAGTGTAATTGACAAATCATTCTACATTTACAGTGTAATTAACAAAAGACAACAGTTCTAGACAAGGCTTAACATTTGTCTTTCACTTGGGATCTGAAGAGATTCGATTAGCTGTGCACAAAAATAGCTAAGAAGAGAGTTTCCGGTGGCAGCTGAAGAAAATCTCCGGGTCCCAGCCAGATCCTTCGGCCCACTATTCTGCAGCCCTGCCTCAAACCCCAAAGAAGTTCACTGTGACCTAAAGAAAGAAACAAGAGCAACACATACCTCTGCTCTTGCAGACAGCTGCTGGCATATTTCAGAGCGCACAGTAAAGGGCAGGCTAACACCATGCCATCCTTATCCCAGGCAGGGAATCCATTTCACCAGCACTATCATGCCAGAGTAAACGCAGCATCAGTGTCCAAGAATTACTGCTCTCCTCTGCACCCCCGGGGAAAATTTCTGCCATCCACGATGTTAAAATGTGTTGCAAAAAGTGTAGAGGACCACTCTAGAGAGGTTATGCTAAGATTACACAATGCCTTACTCAGACCCCACCTAGAACACTGTGTGCAGTTCTGGTCACCTCACTACGAATAAAGACATGATTGCACTGGAGAAGGAACAGCGAAGGGCAGCCAGGCTGACCCAGGACTCAGTGACATGAGCGACGAGGACAGGCTGACTGGCTATACCAGCGTTCCCTTGAACAGGGCTACAAGTCCACTTTTTAACGCAGTGGTGAGGATTCGCTACCAGCCTGGAAGAACTGTAGCAAAATGGTCTTATTCAGTAGCGGTTTATTTGACCAATAATTATATATCACATAGTGGCCTATATTTAAATCAGAAAGTATTTATTGAAAACTCCTTTTGCTGAGTAATGGAACTAATGCAATTCCTTGTCGAAGTGTATTTTGTATACCTGTCATCTAAGCATTTGATATGCCATCAGTACAGTTAACTAGGTTATGTTTCATCAGTGCAAATTATGTGTTACGAAATTATCCTCATTTTCTCCTTTATTTTCGTAGCTAGAATTTTCATTATCAACCTATTATGTGTTCACTTTTAGCGAGGGTTTAAGCCAGGGTTAACATTATAACAAACTCAGAGCCGACATTCTCCATGACAGATTAAATTAGCATTTTATACACACTGAATAAACTTAATATCCTGTTAGGACATTGCCTGTTGTCTTATAAAATCGTAATGTTTAACAGTTGTTTAATTTAATTGAAATTGTATCCCCGTTGTTCTGTACTGAGGGTATTTGAACTCCACTGTCCAACACAATTTGCATTGGGCAGTACAAACCTCAGGTCATCTACAAAACCGGGAATCTGTGTTAGCAATGGTTTCCCGCTTTATGAAAGATATTAATAATGTACGTGTTTTGAAAAACTAATACCAATAACTGTGTACATGCTCACTCAGGGACAGTTATATAAACTGCAGCGTAAGGTATAAAAAAAACAAAAATAAAAATAAATGCAAATCATTGAACAGTAATTGACCAAGCAACACCAAGACCAAGCAACACCAAGACCAAGCAACACCACGACCCAAGCAACACCACGACCCAAGCAACACCATGACCCAAGTTTTCCTTGCTTCAGTATGAACAACAGAGAAATACAATCTTGACATGCATTAATGTATCTGTTTTCTTTTAGTTATATAATAACACTATGTAACACAATTTTTGTTCCTGGGTAGTAAGTGTTATTTCCTAATTGCTTATGCCTCAAAAGTATAGAAAATGGCTATTACTCCCCACAAACTTTGCTTTTGTGACCAGGACAGTGATATTTAAAAATATCACTATTTCCAATGGGAAAACGGGCAAATGTGTGTCTTTTCGTTCACATAAAGTCAGAAAAAAACAACATATAAATCCAAATTAACATGTATTTATACTAAAGTAATACAAAAATTACTACAAAAGATTTAGAAGTGAGTAGTTTTTCGAGATTTACGATAATTATTATTTTTTGTTTTTTAAAAATAAGGAATCCAGATTTCAATCAACATTTGCAATTGAAACAAAACAAACTTTGATGCACTTTTTTTGTTTTTTTGTACTGTGCTCTTGAATTAATAGAATATAGCCAGAATACCGGATGCAGCATGCCACAAATTCACAACCTCATTGCCAGTTATTATTAGTGCTAGTAGTGACAAATACTGTAATAAAGAAAAGCAAAGAATAAAGCAGTACTAACATTAATAATTTAGCTAATGCCTTTATCCAAGGTGACCTCCTTAACTTATATTGTTCGTTTTGGATTGTCCTTTTACTATAGAGAACAAAAGGCTTTGGACCCAGACAGGGTTGTTATAGCGAGGGTGTACTGTATTTAGTATTTGATTAATATGCTTATATGCTTAATACCCAACACTTGCACATTTTAATAAATAATGTGTGCACATTTGTTATTTCATTTTTGTTATTTTTCACCACCCATAGTGTTCAACATTTAACAGAGGGTAGAAGGAAGTTTGGATCAGAATCCAGTATCATCCCTTACAAAAAAGTACCATTCTGCAAGTATACTTGTGCCAGAATATACTGGTTTTAATATACTATTGGTACCATTATTCTATCCTCGTTTGGCACAAGTATACTTGCGGTATACAACTTTGTATATTCTTTTTGTAAGTAATGCAACATAGTTCTCAAATATTGGATATTTCTTAGATTGTATCTTACACCTCTTTTGCATACCTGCACTGTCTCTTGCTAGATATGCACCTCCAGATTCTGACACATACTTTAGAAAACCAGGAGAAACTTCTGCTCTGGATTAAAAAAGCTGTAACACTCTGCAGCTGCCCGCCAGTGTGGATAACCATCAAAAAACTAGTAGAATCTAACAATACACAAGTCTGGGAAAAACAAATGGAAATCTGGAGAAAGTATGGAATTTAGATGTTGAGAAAGTATATGAACTCTGATACTCTACCTATATTGAGTACAGTGTGTATAAGTCACAGTCCGTAGGTCAATTATGGCCAACTTGACATTTTTTTAGACAATCAAATGTCTCCAATGGACTGCCCGAAGGGCAAGTACCATTACCAAGATTTTGCGAGCCCTGTGTAATTATATTAAATATATTATATATATAATATATATATATATATATATATATATATATATATATATATATATATATATATATATATATATATATATATATATATTAAACATTGTTGGTTGATAGCCCTTATTCTGTTATTACTTCTTAGTTAATTCAAAATTGTACAGCATTTAAAAATGCAGTAAAAAGGCAGGGTGCGAGCTGACCTATTTATGAACAAACCAGTTATAACACGCTGAATGAATCTTTTAAATGTAGAGGTACAGTGGTGGAATTAGCTTTTATTTTCAAAACAGCTCGGTTATGGTTGTAACCTTATAATTTCTGAAGTCACACATGCAGGATATGAAACATAACCTGGTTGACTGTACTGAAGGATAAAACTAAATACTCTGACAGGAACTGCATCAGTTCCATTACTCAGCTGAGCACAAGGTGCTTTCAGTAAATACTCTCTGATTTAAATATAGGTCTACTACGTGATAGCTTGGGTATTCAGTCCATTTATAAAACAGTAGGTAGCTGTTTATTTTTTTTTATAGCAACTTTGTTACATGGAATAAATAAGAACCAAAACGCTGAGTTTTCCCCCTTCACGTTCAACGCCATTTCCACATTTGTCTTAGTTGACGTGTTAAAGCCAAGTTTCAGTTTTCGTTGTCTTGTTTGGTTATGAAAAGGCACAAGTAAACCTTGTGTTATTACTTAATGAAAGCGTGTCGATGGCCCGTTTTCTGTGAAGAGACGGCAATGGCAAGGAATGAAAAAAAATGCAATAAAATGTGGCGTCAACTTACTATTTATTTCTGGAATAAACAAAACAGCGTTTATCTTGAGCTGCTGTTCAGCATCTTTTGCTTTGTAATTAATGCACTGGAGTGAAATAAGGCCTACATAAAGTACTCTTTACTCCTGGGATATTTTTCTATTTTAACATGTTACAAAAATGTAATGTCTTGCTGTAAAATAAAGGCACGCACAGGGGCCATGCCTGCCTGCCCCTGCCCCTGCCCCCCCCCCGGCTATGCTGTCTCTGCCTGCGTTCACAGCAATATAATGGCTTTCATTACTTTTTGAAAAACGAACGAATATTAAAATGATGAGTGAATATGAGAACATGAAAATCCTGTGTTCGTCCCAGCACTAATAACAGGTGAACTGGGTGGAGAAGCTACTAAAAAGGGATAAATCAATCACAAGATGTTAAATCAATAATATATAAAACGTGCACTAATCAAATCTAAATGTAAAATTATGAAAAAAAAAACATACAAGTGACAAATGTGAACGATAAAAGGGGCATTATTGGCCCCGTTACACTTCTGCCCTTAAAGTCTCCTTTTTCTCAGTCATAAAAATATTGTGATGCTTGAAAAAAGCCCTTTTCTCTCAGTGTGTCCCTGCACTTTAATGTCCTCAGAGTGTTACTGCTGTGTTACAAAGTACCACTGTGATGAGGGTTCTCATGCTTAAAACTGAGGATTTGTCAATCTCTCTCTGTAAGCTTGCACTGCTTTAAACAGCTCTCTCTAAAAGCCACAATCATTGTTAGAGCTGAGTAGGGATTAAGAATGATTCTCTTGATCAAGACAGTATTTTCTAAGTCTGGGTTTGCAAAATCCCATAATCAAGTTATTCTCTGCAAGTCTGTCAAAACACACCGAGCCGTTTCGTGTGTACCTGGTTCCTACCTCCCAGTCAATCATCATCACACCAAGACAGTAACTGCTGTCATTCTGCAGATGAGCCGATGCACACAATAAAGCCACAGCCCCTCCCTCAGCTCCAGTTTTATACTGAAAGCTACTTTCTTGGTAACTGTTCACTACAAACTTCCTTAAAATAGTTATTCTGTGCACTCTTCACCATCAGATAGCAGGCCTTGTTGGCGTTTCAGTTGGTTTATATCAGCTGTAGGTACACAAACCTCCTCCATCGTTCCACCATCCTGCCACTCTGCAGTTTATGAAAGCAAAGAAAAACAAAAAACAGTGATTTATCCTTCTGCTGTTTGTTACACGACCAGGTTTTAACCCTACAAATGAGATATTTTAAGAGGTATCGGAGGAAATATGACTTATGATCTAGAATTACGTTATACCACAGTACTAATTTCAGTCAAATCTTATTTTTGTCCCGCTTTTAGCTAGTTGTACTATTTTTCATGAAATGAACTGTAATTAAGCAGCACCGTGATGGATGGAGGTAAATCTAAAAGCAGCTGGCTCCATTATCCCCGAGACACTAAGACAAGACACGTCTGTAGAATTGACCCTAAACTGACAGAAATGAATCTGTAATGAAGTGTTAAACCTTTGCTACACTGTCAGTGTTATTAATTACCGCCGGGCAGCATGACGATCCAACAGTAAAATGCACATCGAACCTTATTATTTACATAAGTATTGTATATGGGAGCTCAGATCTACAGAATAAAATGCAGAAGCACTGCTAGAGAGACTAGATATTAGTTGACTTCAGCACACAGCGCAGATCGACTGCACTTACTGGAACTTAAAAAGAAAAATCTGTTTGCTGCCAGTCAGCTTGTAGAGGCTCATCTAGACACTCTGCATACAAAATATTATCAAACCGAGGTGAGGAGAAGGTTTCACTGAAAGAAAGCCGTCATTTCATTTAGAATGCCTTCTATATTAAATACAAGTACACCTGAGGTTGTTTTCTTACTATATGACATGTCTTGAGTTCACAGCTGGGTGCTGCAGACTGGACGAGTGGAGAAACTCTTACCGAGTTACAGTCTTTGCAGCTGCCAGTGGGGGGGGGGGGGGGGGGGGGTTGCCAACATTACAGGTGGACTGTTGCACATAAAAAACTTTTTATATAGATTTTTTTTTTTTTTTTTTTACTGCATCGTCATTCACACTGGTGTTGCATTAAAATAAGCTGCTTTCAGGAGTCCTATCAGCTGCTCATCACGGTGAGGCAGAGCACTCTCCATTGCTTTCGCTGCAGCGGAAGAAAAAGGAGCTTTTCTTCTAAACTAGCGCTCCATTTCTTTTTTTCCTTTTAACTCTTTACATTCAGCTCTATTTCTGCCTGTTTTTCACGGTTTTCATTTCTGTATGCTTAACTACTGGATAGTCTGTACTGCATGCATGTAACATATCCAAAGAAAGGCCACAAAATGTCCTTTCATATTATGTAAGTTGCAACAGGACCAGGCATACTATAAGTGGTAGAGATGAGAATACATGTATGAACACGAGGGAGGGGCTGAGCTTGTAAGCTTTCCAGCGAAACCGCCCCTTTCAGTCTAGCTGCTACAATGATGGAGCAATAGTCTCAGAAAGAAACCTGCTGTGAACTCTGTCACATGATGAGAGGCTTAACTTCAGGCGCTCGTAGTTCTGGCTAGGAGTACCGCATACACACACTGAATATGTCTCTGGAAAGCTCCAGGTTTGTACTCTTAAACAAGCAGGTGGCTTTCACGGTGTCCGAGAAATACGCAAGTAATCTTCGGTGTGCTGGCACCCCAAAAATGAATGCCTCTGAGTTTTAAGAGTTAAAGCGCAAGTCACCGCTTGCAAAACACCTTAATGTCGTATTTCTTTTTTAAAAACGGTTTATTTACTGCAGCGTACTGAGTTTCTATAAGGCTTAAAGACAGCGGCCGGGAATCACGTACAAGACAATAAAGCCTCACTGACACCCACTTCCTTAGAGATTGTTGTAGCTTTTCAGGCAGTCTAAATGGGGTGAAAAATACAGTAGCTTGGTCTCTTAAAATATCTGCGGGATTTTACCGCACTGAAAGTTGCAGATATGCAGAAGCAACACTGAAATTCAAGACCTGTATTCAATTTGTGTTTTTGGATAACATGACAACTTGCTATCTGTACCATGTTTGCCTACCGTTTTCATATCAAAATCGGTTTTGGGTCGGGATAAGTACACGTGGGGGATATAGAGGGGCTCCCCTCTGTGAGAATCAACTTGGAAATAAGCGGCCCAAACGATTTCACCCCTGAAATATCCCAGTTACTTATTCAACTTGTGTTACATTTGCTGTATGCGAATAAGAAGCTGGAATGTGTATAAGTAGCTGGCAAATAAGAAGCCAACTTCAGCATTGTGTCAATACAAGTAGAATTACATAATCTCATCTCATGAACTTACTCCAACAGTTTACAGTTCATTTTGATTGTCCTTTCGCTAGAACGAACAAAAGGCTCGGCCCCCAGAAGGGTTGTTATAGCGAGGGTGTGCTGTAATAATGTAGGACAGGGAGTACATGTTAAATGTAAACTGACTTTTTAGGAAAAGCAGCAGCTGCTTCTCTGATGCTATGGCTGTGCTTTCGTCTACAATCAAAGTATGGAACCTCGACTCTCGCAAAGTATTCGCAATTTCTGACTCAACTGGCTTATTTAGCGCAGCCACAAACTGCCAGGAGTAGATTTTCCTTATATCATCTGCACCCACTGATAACTCATGCCTTTCCATCAGTCTTATAGAAACAAAAGGCAGACTCAGTCTTCACACAAGGAACAAGTGTTTAATTAATGCTACTGCAAAATAAACCAGCAAACAAATAAACACATGTGCAGACATGTGGTTTTAGAGATGCCTTATTAAAAATGTGAACAACAAGTAATAATAAAATTCTTACAGACAGATGAATCTGCTTTGTTCGTGGTTGAATGACAGCTCTGAAAGGCTTGGCTCAGACTGTATCCAGAAAAGTACCCCACAGCATTCTTTACAGGCTGTTTACCTCTTGTGCTGGATTTGAACTCGGTAGATGGACCGTCGGGACCGATATTTGTGGAAGGAGGGTTCTCAGCTGTTTGATCAACACTTAAAACATTCTTGGCTAGCAACAGCAGGTGCGGCATCACTAGCATTGTCACTAGAACTCTGCAGTGATGTTGCCCTGCAGGTCCCGTTCACATGGACTCAGAGCTTACAGGCTGATCTACACGGATGTGACGTGGATTCTCACAGAGAGGAACCAGCTGGAAGAGTCACAGACACAAACATTCTTATGTTGATGCTTTGCAAGAAGACTCTCAAAATGACACGTTTACCTCGACTCTGGAGTCTGGATTGCGCTTGATATTTACGAGAACTTGTGAAAGTTAGTAAACTGAACCTGAAGGCTGTTGCCTTTTATTATGAAAAATGTGAGCATTTTAGCCTCAGAGGGAATGCTGGGCTACACACCAATGTCATTTTTTTGTACGGGGGTGTGATCGGTTAAAACCGAAAATCAGAAGCCCTAGTTATAATATACAATCATTTCAACTGCTTCAGAGTTGATACAAAAAATACCAGTAGAAATGTCACTCTGGTAACCCTAGCTGTGGGCTCAGGTTCTTCCAGTGTGGCTAAACATGTTTGAGATACTTGCAGTGGAAACAACGTAAACAATGCAGAGGCAAGGTAGGCATTTAGAACTGAGCCCTCCACCATCACTACGGGCTCTGCCAATGGCTTACATGCTGCCCTCCTCATCTCACAAATTCAGCACATGTCTCAAAAAGATCTCCCCTCTAGATGGTCAGAGTCCCAGAGTATTAGAGTAAAAAATCACAACTGCAGGGGTCCCCGAGGGTCTCCCCTGGTAAAGGCAGGGCCCTGTCGGCGTGCAGGGTGAGTCTTACAGTCAGGGAGCACAGGGGTCCCCGATGGTCTCCCCTAGTAAAGGCAGGGCCCTGTCCGTGTGCAGGGTGTCTCCATCCCTGTTCAATCAAACACTAAAACTCAAAAGACTGCATTTACTGGAAGTGCGTTTGTATTGAGTGTGCTTTATATGTACGTTGACACAGACCCATTTCAATATTACACGTCACAAACCAGTGTTCAAGTATAAGACTGGAGGCACAGTGTGAAAGACCTTGCTGGCCTGTATCATTGTAACAATAGCAACATTACTCAACACCCTTGTTAAATCACATGGTGTATGAAATTAAATACTGTCACGTTTTTGTAAGAAGTGGATATATCCTAAAAAGAAAAAAAAAAGAGAACGTCAACCAACAGCCAAATGCTGCAGTGCCAATGACAGCTAGCTTTCTTATTTATTATATTCGTGTTTGTTGTGCTGTGTGGGTGTTGCTGCCGGCAATTACAGCAAATAAGCGTGTGTAACCTGATCGCTTATCTTATCCCGTGCACACGCCATTAATTATTAAAAACGTGCCTTTTCCACACCATATAATGTTTTTGCTTAGTTACACGAATTAATATTTACTAAAGTCCGTCTTTGAAACTACGGTACTGTTTACAAACTTGTAATAGGAAACTAGCCACGAAGTTTGTATTCTCTATTAATCTCACCACCAGAGTGCTCTCGGCTACGTGGTTTAATTGGAATATATCATTAAACAAACAATCACACATAAAGAAAGGCATTGTCGTGCATGGTGCTTTAACAGGAACTCAGTATAAACCCAGATCGTACTGCCCTTTTCCTGGAGTAAACGGCTGTAATATTGTTGAACCCTCAACACTGGCCAGTGGAGTCCTCCTCTAGATGCATCATTGCGAAACTTCGAGCTGTCTTCCCAAAACGTTTACAAAAACAGACACACACAAGACATTAACGTTTTACATGGCGTGTATCCCAGGCACTATTTCAAATGCAAAGACGGCGCCTTTTCCAACAAACACGCATGAAAACGTCACGCATTTCTAAGATTCCTCGAAATAAAAACAATGATTTATCAATAATACAACGTGATGAAGCCAATAAACTGCTTTTGTTTACACGCAGTTTGTGTAACCACTCAAAACCACAAATCAATATTTAAACACACACAACAGCAAAACAGTCGCTGGCATACACGGTCTGCAAATACACACCCCACTAAATGCTTGTGTGTTTCATCAAAACAGAGAGCTCTTTTTAGCACCGATTAACTTAGTGAAATTGTGTCTTACCTTTCTCCTGACTAGAAGAGATGATCTCCTCCTCTTTAGGGTTTGCAACCTGGGTAATGATGGACGTGTTGTCCATGGAAACTCAAAGATATTCCTTTTTTTATTCACTTATTTTTTCTCAATTTTTTTTTTAACCAGCCTGTCAATTATCAGCAGCCAAACACGGAGCCCCACAGAAGCACGACAGGCCCCTTTTCAGAGGAACAATAAATTCCAGACCTCCACGGAGAAACTAAACAAAAACACACACACACACACCTCACAAAAAAAACGAAATAAAAAAACATTTAAAAAATGTTAAAAAAAAAAAAAAAAAAAACCACAATGTTCCTACCCGTACATCTACTAGCAGCCCGTGGGGAAAAAGAAAAAAAAAAAGTTTCTGACCGGTTTTTGGTTCCACAGCTTCAGTTCGAGTCCCCGTATTGTGCAATTTAAATACTCCCAGTTTTTGCGAGTTACTGCAGAAAAAGAGGAGTCGTTTCTATATTCTCTTTCCAACATGGAGGCGGTGAGTGTTTGAGATTCACAAACACAGGCGAAGAAGGAGGCGGTTTCCAGTAACACCCCTCCCCTTCCCTCGCTGTGCTCGATGCGGGGGACGCGTTCCGAGGGGCTGCTGCTGTGCAGAACTGTGTCCGTGTGAGGTCTTGCATGGGCGAACCCCTTGCTTCATTTGGTCATGAACACGTCTCACTGGAGCTTTTTTGTGATGTGTTTAATCTACTCGTTAAAGCATACATTTACATGCATGACACCATTGTAATCATAACCTTATGCTACAATAAATTTGCAGTACAGTTTTAATTCCAGCAATATGTACTTATAAAATAAAGCAATGTAACACATCAGATCTGCGGATGACATATTTGGAACATGGACACATGGAGAAGAATCTCTTGTACAGTTTCATACATTCACATTTTGGTGGATTTAAGGCATGCAAATCAAAAGTGAATTCTATGAAAACCTCGATTCAAAGAGATCTTTCCTGGAACAAATCATTGAGAGAGAATTGAGACAATAGGAATAAACTTCAGAAAAATAGGAATAAAATTCAGAAAACGCATTTCCCAAAGCACCGATCCTAGCTTCTACAAGGGATGCAAATTTGACTGACATTTTAGTCCACAGTAAATATAAAGGGATCATAGCTACACTGAGGGGCAGTGAAACCTTTAAAAGCACATACAGAGTGTGCAAATATATTGGTAAAGATAAAAGTGAAAATCCGTCATGCAAGGATAGCAACCTTGTATATGCTATAGCTACATCATTATATAAAAGAATACAGATCTACCTATCAAATATAAAAAATAATAAAGAACAGTAACTACAAGGAACAGACACACCGTGGATGAACTAAAGATTGTGGTTTTAGAAAAAAAAACAATTAGATAATGTACAGTATAGAAGAATAAAAGAAAATCAATGGATAAATAGACTCCATCCTGTGATGCCTGAAGGTTTAAAGAAAAAGGAACAGTAGATCATTACATCATTAGCTATATAGTGAATGACATCACAAAGACATTAGATTTAAAGAGAAGTACATGTATGGTTACCATGGCATCAAAAACCTATAAATACCTCCTGTTTTCAAACACACTTTCCCGTGTTTAACGTACTGAACATTGGGAAGCTGGCTCTTTGAACTCATTCGCTCACAGAGCAGCAGGAGAGGCTTGTGGAGGAACAATAGAACTGGAAGTGCTGAATTTGTGAGAAACGGTAGAAAGACCTGTGAAGGGCTGGAAAAAAAAACTTCAGTTCAAGGCTTCGTCCCAGAATCATTTCACTGTGATGGGGAGGGGTTGGGCTACAGTATCATGGCTATCCTGGCTTTTGAGAGACTAAAGAGCAGCAACTAGACTTATCCCAGGGTGAGGGTGACCACGCGCCTCCCTGTGCACGGGACAGTCCTGGGTGAGGGTGACCACGCGCCTCCCTGTGCACGGGACAGTCCTGGGTGAGGGTGACCACGCGCCTCCCCGTGCACGGGACAGTCCTGGGCGAGGGTGACCACGCGCCTCCCCGTGCACGGGACAGTCCTGGGTGAGGGTGACCACGCGCCTCCCCGTGCACGGGACAGTCCTGGGTGAGGGTGACCACGCGCCTCCCCGTGCACGGGACAGTCCTGGGTGAGGGTGACCACGCGCCTCCCCGTGCACGGGACAGTCCTGGGTGAGGGTGACCACGCGCCTCCCCGTGCACGGGACAGTCCTGGGTGAGGGTGACCACGCGCCTCCCCGTGCACGGGACAGTCCTGGGTGAGGGTGACCACGCGCCTCCCTGTGCACGGGACAGTCCTGGGTGAGGGTGACCACGCGCCTCCCTGTGCACGGGACAGTCCTGGGTGAGGGTGACCACGCGCCTCCCTGTGCACGGGACAGTCCTGGGTGAGGGTGACCACGCGCCTCCCTGTGCACGGGACAGTCCTGGGTGAGGGTGACCACGCGCCTCCCTGTGCACGGGACAGTCCTGGGTGAGGGTGACCACGCGCCTCCCTGTGCACGGGACAGTCCTGGGTGAGGGTGACCACGCGCCTCCCTGTGCACGGGACAGTCCTGGGTGAGGGTGACCACGCGCCTCCCTGTGCACGGGACAGTCCTGGGTGAGGGTGACCACGCGCCTCCCCACGGGACAGAGGCCTGGGTGAGGGTGACCACGCTGCCTCCCTGTGCACGGGACAGTCCTGGGTGAGGGTGACCACGCGCCTCCCTGTTCACGGGACAGTCCTGGGTGAGGAAAGTTTTCTCCCAATAGGATTATCGAAGTCTAATTGCTCTCTCGAATTTGCATTTTGTTGTCCTGAGCAAGGCAGTGGAGTGTATTCATGATGACCCCTGTTTGACCCCATCGTACCTCATGACATTGAAACACCTCTCAAACTGTGACCTTGGTCTCCCAGACACCACTGCCATCATAATAGGAATAGTCCCCTTGAGATTACGATCAGGAGAAACCGATATGCACACAGAGTTCAGGAGAACTAGGCTGCAGTTTGATATGACATTCAATACCTTGTGGTGGGAGGAGCTTGTGAATTGACCTCCCTGATGTGTCTGACAGCTGCTGAACCCGTGTGGACACGGTGTAATGGTGAATCAGAGGCATGTCATTATGGGTCAGTGTGCTGCAGCTGCTGAACCCGTGTGGACACGGTGTAATGGTGAATCAGAGGCATGTCATTATGGGTCAGTGTGCTGCAGCTGCTGAACCCGTGTGGACACGGTGTAATGGTGAATCAGAGGCATGTCATTATGGGTCAGTGTGCTGCAGCTGCTGAACCCGTGTGGACACTGTGTAATGGTGAATCAGAGGCATGTCATTATGGGTCAGTGTGCTGCAGCTGCTGAACCCGTGTGGACACTGTGTAATGGTGAATCAGAGGCATGTCATTATGGGTCAGTGTGCTGCAGCTGCTGAACCCGTGTGGACATGGTGTAATGGTGAATCAGAGGCATGTCATTATGGGTCAGTGTGCTGCAGCTGCTGAACCCGTGTGGACACTGTGTAATGGTGAATCAGAGGCATGTCATTATGGGTCAGTGTGCTGCAGCTGCTGAACCCGTGTGGACACGGTGTAATGGTGAATCAGAGGCATGTCATTATGGGTCAGTGTGCTGCAGCTGCTGAACCCGTGTGGACACTGTGTAATGATGAATCAGATTCAGAGACAGGAAGCTGCAGTGAAGCACTGAAGTGCACACTTATTAAACAAACAAAAAAAAAACATACACAGCACAGGAACAAATAAACACGGCACCAGGGCCAAAACCCCAGTTCAAACATAAAACTAAACACCCTCCCTCCCAAACAAAGCATTTCTGGTTGCTTTTATACCTGTGGCCACTCCCCAATTAGCACCAATTACCTAACTGGGGAACGGCTGCACCTGTGATTCCTGGCAGGGGTAGATTTTGCGTTGTCTCAGGCTGGAAACAGCTTGAACTTGAGTGAGTTCTGAACAAACCCCCTGAAACAGGTCTGAAGTGAAGACAGGAGTAGAAGTAATGCTTCTTTGTGATTTGTTTTGAATGCCAGTACTATGTTTGTTTTGTTCCAATGCTGCTTCCAGCCTCAGGCAGACAGGTCTGGAGGAGTGGCTTGTGGTTGGACTCCTCAGTATGGATCTGAACAAGGAACTCAGCCTCTTGGAGGAGGTACAGCAGTGAGCTTGTGTGCTGGAACCCACGCTGCTGCAGGGGGTCCCTGCCTCCTGCACATTGCAGTGTGTCTCTGTCACTCCACAGCTCTGAGCTCTGATCCTGGCACTGACACAAGAGGCTCAACAATCTTCTAATCATCTAACCCTTTTGTGCACATCCACATTTTTTTTCTTCACTTTTTCATTTTTGTACACCGTATTTATAGCTCCTTTCAAACCTGTGTGTGTCTATATATTATATATATATATATATATAGATATAATATATATATATATATATATATATATATATATTTTTAGCTTGGAAACCCCCCTTTGGGACGGACACTAACCAATTTTAGATTGAATTATTGACCTCACATTGATATACTGGAGTGTAGGGAATATGGTGCCCAGTTTTATCAAGTCCAACAGTACACACTGTAACCAAGTGTAGTTACAACAAGGGCGGGGGAAAAGTTTGTTTTCTGGAGGTGAAAGTTAAATTTTTGAATGAAAAAACTGCTGGCCAGGGATTCTGTGAAAGAATGTTTTTTACAATTTTTTACACCATACTTGTATGATTTTTGTAAAACATACAATGTTTATTTACTTATGCTGTATCAGCTATATATAAACAAAATATTGTAAAGCCATAAATATTTGGACTGACTCATCATATATTAAATTTGCACTCCAGACTCAGCTCATAGTGGAAAATTAAATGCTACTTGGGAAGTCTATTTTTACCTCATGAGGCTTCGGTCATTACAGCCCCCTGTCAGTAATAACAGTCTTCCCTCGGGTCAATCATTTTCCACTGTAGACCTCCTCTCCAGTCCATATTTACTATACGCACACACACACACACACACACACACACACACACACACACACACACACATATATATATACTGTGTGTGTGTGTGTGTGTGTGTGTGTGTGTGTGTGTGTATATATTTTAGCTCAAAGAGCCAGCTGCCCAACGTCTACTTGTTATTGTTTATATTCAAATCCATGATTTATTCTTACATGATTTAATGGTGTTCTATATGTGACATCACTTTTACTTATATCTCTATATTCATTCTAATTAACATTATTTTATATAAACTTATATTTATATTATCATGCAATGCTGCTCTGAGGATCAGCCTTGATATGGTCTCCCCAGCGCATCAGCATGCACAACTTTTGAGTTAATTTTGTTTATTTAATTATTTTTTAACTACTATATATTTATTGGAATTAGTTCATTCTTTTCTGTTGAGTCCCGCTGGCATAATTGTGTTCAGTCTATTTATCCATTTACTTTCTTTTATTCTTCTATATGTCGCATTGTCTAATTTTAGCTGTTCTAATACTACAAACTTTACATCATTTATGTCATGTCCTTGACTGGTGAAGTGCTGTACTATTGGTTCATTCATTTTTTTATTTCTAATTAATGAAAGGTGGTTCTGAATTCTTTTATATAAAGTTGTTCCAGTCTCTCCAACATATTTTATTTCATCACATTTTTCACAGGCTATTCCATAAACAGCATTGCTATTTTTACAGTAGATATTAGTTTTTAGTGGATATGTGGTGTTCTTATGTTTAATTATATTTCTACTTTTGTCTATGTATTTACAAACTTTACATGTACTAGTGCAAGTATTTGTAGAACCTATTCTGTCAATTATTCTTTTATGTTTAGTGTGAACTAGAATATCACCTAAATTAGCTTCTCTTTTGAATGCTACAACTGGGGCCTTAAGAAACACTTTTTTCAATTTTTCTGAATTATGTAGAATACGCAAGTGTTTCCACACTATCTTAGAAATATTGGGCAAAAGTTTAGAGTACGTCATTACTAACGGGACTCTCTTGACCTTTTTATCTCTATTTTTATAATCTAGTAGATCATCTCTTTTTAGTTTATCCACTTTTTTTTAACTCTGTCTCTATAATTCTTTCTTTGTATCCTCTTTTTTAAGATTTGTTTTTAATGCATGTCTTTGTTTTACACAGTCACTTTTTTTAGAGCATATTCTTCATATTCTTATTCTTGTGCCCCTTTGGGATTGCCCTTTTAGTAGTGCATGTCAGTAGGTTTATAGAAGAGGTCAGTCTCAATTGAACCTTCTTTAAGTTTTACTATGGTATCTAAAAATTATATTTCTTTTCTTGTCCATCGAAGGTCCACCTTAAGATTACTGTGTATTTCGTTTGCCATTTTATAAAACTGGAAAAGAGATTCTTCTCCATGTGTCCAAACCCCCAAAATATCATCTACAAACCGAATGTATTCTAAAGGTTCTCTTTCTGATTTTCTAAGTAATTGTTCTTCCCATTTCCCCATGTATGTTCTGGCAAAATGCATTCCTAATTTAGATCCTATTGCGGTACCATCGTTTTGTTTGTAATTTTTATCAACAAATGTAAAATAACTGTTTTCAAAAACTACATTGATCATGTTCAGCACCTCTGCTGTGGGTATTGATTTATCTAGTCTATTATCGAGTGCTTTTTGACAAGCTTCTAAAGTTTCTTTACGAGGGACACTTGGATACAAAGATTTTACATCCATGCATATATTGAAAAAATATTCTGCTAATCTCATGAGTCTCTCCCACTCCTTTAATTCGGTGGCCAGTTTATCTTTATCAATGTATTTTTTAGTCGGTATAAACTTTAGTCCTTTACTCAGTACTGCTTTCTGGGATGTGGTTAAACTTTTACTTGATAAATTATATACTGTGTCTTCTGTCTTATCTTTAGTGTATTTGGTACCATTTCCATTTCTGGGTCTCCTATCTTTCTGTTTTGAATTCTCTGCCCTAGTCCTGTTTAATTCTCTATTTTGCATTTTATTGTTTACTTTAAACTGGTTTAGTTTTACTGTTTTAGAGGTGTTTTGATTGTCTTTCTTAATGATGGCACAGTTTTCAGACGTTCTTCTGGTTTCAGTGTCTTTAAATACAATAACTGAGAAATGGTTATTGTTGTATAAAAGATTAGTTGGATAGTTCTTATTTTTAATAGTTTCTATTGTGCTGTCATATTTAAAACAATCCTTATTCTTTAAGTCTGTGTATACGTGTATGGGTCTATTTAGTAGGTCTGCAGCTGCCAGAACTTCTGCCTCTGTAGCCCAAGAATCTATACTGCCGTCACTTAATTTCATTTTTTCAATATGGGTCACTGAGTCGATGTACATTTCATATCGTTTTATATTGTTTTCCATTAGTCCTATTACATTAAGTCTAATTGTTCGATGATCATTTTGTGAACCATATAAAACCACACCTAAACATCTAAAGAAACAGTTCCCGTCCTTCTCTATTTGAACTATGCTGTAACCGTCGTAACTATCATAATCACATTGCTCAAGCAGTCTAATCCAAAGTGTTTCAGCAGGGTTTTGCTTATTCTCGTTTTTGTTTTGGTTTGAAATTTTAATTTTTTCTAGACCTATTCTATTTTGTAATCCTAATTTAAAACCCTTTCCCCTTAACGATGTGGAGTATCGTGTGTAGATAAGTGGAAAAAATAAATCCTCATTTAAATGCATGAAACTCTGAGGCGCTGACACAACAAAATGTGAAAAAAGTTCAACAGGGTGTAGACTTTCTATAGGCGCTGTACGTGTGTGTGTGTGTGTGTGTGTGTGGGGAGCCCGCTATATGAACACACCCCTGCATTATTAAAATGGTTAACATTGAAGCGGTTGCTGTAAAGGAAGGTTCGAGTCTAGCTGTCACACTGCAGTCAGTATCTATCAGACAGTCTCTGTGAAGCGAACCTGCTTGGCATTCTTCATATTACTGAGTCAGCAGTCTCTGCAGACATACAGCACTGTTTCATTATATTACTGGACCTGTTTAACACCCCAAACAGACACAGCATACCTTGAGCTGAAAGGGGCACTGCTAGTTGTTTATTTGCAATAGGGATGACATGCAGTGCAGTAGGGATGACATGCAGTGCAGTAGGGATGGCATGCAGTGCAGTAGGGATGACATGCAGTTATTTAACCATGCATGCCACTGCAACACCCCTCCATTCTATAACAGGGAAAAAGCACAGATTAGTAATCACATACAAGACAGCACAGAGACACTAACCTGTTCAAATGACAATATAAAATCCAGATGTGGAATTGAACATCTACCTCACAAGCAATTCCATTAATTTAGTTTCCCTTTCATGTGGCTTTTTAAGTTTTTTTTGTTTTTGTCAATTCAAAGAGCAGACAGAACAGCAAGGGGAAATGGAATCCTTCTCTTTTCAGGCTGTTTCACTCAATCTCTTCATCTACACACTTCATATTAATGTTAATCCCTTATCTACACACTTTTCATATTAATGTCAATCTATACAATTCATGTTACTATATTGATTTCTTTATCTACACACTTTTCATAGTAATATGTAAATTTCTTTCTTTAAATTATTGCCATGGAGGCTTTATGGGTCATGTTTTTAATAATCTGTTGGCAAGGGCAAGTAGCAGGACAAACCTGGTCCCATACGACACCCTGTATCATGCAATGCTGCTGCTATTGGAACAAACTTAAGAATGTAGTTCAGAGCCTCTGGGTTTAATCACGCTGCAGAGTGTCCCACCAGAGTCACCAGTGTGATGCTTAAGAACTGAAGGTAATGAACTACTTTGTTAAACTGCAAGGATGAGACCAGACCATGCTTACAGTGTTAATAATGTTTACCATTTATAATTCCAAATACCCACACTGCATCCTACATTGAATGCTACTGTATAGATACAATACGTGCCACTAGTATTAACAGAGACAGGCAACTGATGAGATCACCTGAACCCCTGGAGAGAGCCCTGAGACTGATACCCCGAT